>NC_090378.1:126095906-126310906 GCF_036365525.1 Heterodontus francisci | reverse complement strand
CACTCACTCACACAGAGCAGAGCTGTTACATAACTATTGTTTTTGAGACTCGGTGGTGGCTGTGGGAGTCGGGGGAGGTGGGGGGGGGGTGATATGAGAAAGACAAACAGCAACTAAATAATAATCAGTCTTCTGTTTCCCCAATTGGCAAGGAATCCTCGTTCTTTTCCGGTGAATAATCATCACATCACCGATGCCCAAACGACTTGGTGCTCCTCTCTCTACCAGGGAGGGTGCCAACAGTCACATTGCGATCCTACGTGACACACAGAACAGTGGGGGGCTGGCAACTGAACAGAGGAAGCAAAATATCCCGGCAATGAGTGCTGTGGGATCAGAGGCTCTTCCCAGGAGCCCTGCTCCCTACTGGGATGGTGCACCCACATCAATCCCCCGTCACAATCAGTCACTCGCCCCCCAGTGTTCAGTGCCCCCCATCCCCATCACCCTGTCAGATCTTCACCTGCCAAACCCTGGCCTCAGGATCCTCCTCATGACAGCAGTGAGCACTGCCAGAAGCTGACTGCCGAGGGAGCATCTCAAAATCACACCCTCAAGCTGAAGCAAAAGAAGGAAGGGCTTGCATTTATGGAGCGTCTTTCACAAGCTCAGGACAGTCAACAAAATACTTTTTCAAGTGCAATCATTGTTCTAATGTCAGAAATGCAACAGCCATTAGAGCACAGCAAGATCCCAAATACAGTAATATGATAATGGCCAGATAATCTCTTTCAGTCATGTTGATTGAAGGATGAATATTGGCCAGGTCACAGCGGGGGCTCTCCCCAGCTCCTTCTCGAGATTATGTCATGGGATCTTTGACATCCACCTGAGAGGACAGGTGGGGCCTCGGTTTAGCGTTTCATTTGAAAGACAGCACCTCTGACAGTGCAGCACTCCCTCAGTATCACACTGGAATGTCAGCCCAGCTTATGCACTCAACTCTCTGGAGTGGGACCTAAAGCCACCACTTTGTGATTGAACGGTGAGCGCCACCAACTGATAGTAAAACAATGCAGAACACTGAGTAGTGTAAGGAACCAGCTGTAAATATTGATATTGTATCATTGCTCGAGGGACTGCAATAAATTCCTGCCTGCCCCCACACACACCTCATTAATTACCATTCCCTCTACCTACACATGATTGGAAGAATTCACACTTATAAAACATCCTGAGGCCACGCCATGGCACACAGACAGCCAAAATAGCCAAAATATGCACAGACAGATCCCAGAAAGTGCGTCTGAGATGAACAACCTGGTTTGGGTGCTGCTAAACAACCGGAGCATTGGCCAAGACACCAGGAGAACTCCCTGCTCTTTTTGTAGCGCTGTGGGATCTCTTCCATCCACCAGAAAAGGGGGATAGGGCCTTGATTATGTGACCATTTTGGCAGAGCACCCTGAGATCAGATGAGGATGATGTCCAGCACAGAAACCTAGTCCGGCTGGCTCATGTGCTCAAGGCCTGGAGTTAGGCTTGAATCCAGAGATGAGAGGCCTACTTACTGAATCAAGCTAGTGTTCATCTTGGGTAACAGCGGCCAACTGAGCTCCCAGGGAGGTAGGTGAGGAGCAGCTGCACCATGAGATGAGACCAATTGGGCAGAGAGGACTTCACTCACCCGCAACTTGCCATCTCCGTTAAGCAATGAGTGAGACAAAAAGATGCAACTTCAAACCAGTAACCAGGTCACAAGAGGGCACAGACTTACGGTAGTTGGCAAAAGAATGAGATGGGGAGTATTTTTTTTACGCAGCGAGTTGTTGTGATCTGGAATGCACTGCCTGAAAGGCAGAGGAAGCAGATTTCATAGTAACTTTCAAAAGGGAATCAGAGAAATATCTGAAGGGAAAACATTGTAGGGCTATGGAATGCGCTGCCTTGTTGCAGAAAGCATGCTCCCCCGGGCCTCACACAGAAACTTGAGACCTCCCCAGCCCTGGACTTGTTCCTGTCACTCCCCTGCTTGGCTTGCCATGAAAACTGGTACTTTAGTGAGATCAGGTGGGCAGCCACAACAATAACAACTTTCATCTAATGTAGTAAAATGTCCCAAGGCATGTCACAGGAGTGTTATCAGACAACATTTGACACCAAATTGACACATATAATTATACACAGATGTTAGGCCATGTGACCAAAGGCTTGGTCAAAGAGGTGGGTTTTCAGGAGCATCTTAAAGGAGAAAAGTGAGGTGGAGAGGCAGAGAGGTGTACGGAGTGAATTCCCGAGCTTGAGGCCGAGGCAACTGAAGGCATGACCACCAATGGCGGAGCGATTAAGACCAAGGATGCTCAAGAGGTCAGGATTAGAGGAGTGCAGATACCTCCGGGTATTGTGGGACTGGAGGAGGTTACATAGATAGGGAGAAAAGAGGGATTAGAAAACTGGGATGAGAATTTTAAATCAGAGACATTGCCTGACCGGGAAGCAGTGTAGGCCACGTGGCCACCTGACTTTCCACAGGCCAGTATCTGTGCTCTGTCCATTGCCTGTCTGAGTAGGAAGTTGACCGGTGGCATGGCGAAGGGGCCTGGCAGTTAATATCAGCATGACCCTTATTCTGCAGCGGGCAGTCAAGAAATTATCTCATGGCACTGATTCCTGCAGAAAACTCATTTGTTATTTTGGTTTGGTGAACTGTTGAAAGTATCAGTGTAAGTTGAGTACTGTATTGCTGTTTCTGAGCCGGTTTATAATTGTTTCTATTTAAATTTATCTCTGGGAATAAACCGATTTGTAATTTTAACCTGAACTATATCGTTCTGCCAAGGCCCTTGTTTATCTGTCAGTGGAGTAAAAGGATACGGACAGTGAGTGAACAACCACAAGCAGCAGGGGAACATTGATGAGGAGGTTTGGTGCAGCAGGCTCAAGGGGCTGAATAGCCTCCTCCTGCCCCTATTTTTTATGTTCTTATGACAGGAATGAAAACAAAACAAAGTCTGTGTCGTTAAGGAGAAAGGAGAGCTAGTGCCAACACACCCGCACCCCACCCCCCCCACCCCCCCAAAGGTAGATTTACAAGAGGCAGGAATGGATGGCCATCCGAAAATGGCTGACTTCCATCCCTCCTGGAGCCAGCTGACACCGTAGTCCATTGTGGAAAGTATCATCGCCATCGGAGACGTCAGGCCTGACTGCGAATAGAACCCAAGACTGTGTGAATCAGTAAGCACTTGCAGCTGATGCTGGGTGTCAGGTGAGACAAGCAGAAGGAAGACTACAAACTAAGCCAGTTTGGTTCGTCCCTGAGAATGAGGCCAGTTAGCCTTTCCTCTGTTACCAAATGTTTCACTGCAAATCACAAAGAGGATTTGTAGCCTGATTGTGTGTTATTAAATACTGTTCCTTTGTAGAAAAACACAAAGGAAAATGACACTGAAAGACTTGATTGTGTTGCTCCTATAAAGGGCTGAGCGTGGGGTGGCTGCAATGTTTTTGCCAAATATGAGAAAGAGAACTGTTTACTCGCCATGTATGTGTCACTAATTCCTGAAGAATGTCACTAAAGGTAATTAAAGGTTACCAGCTACAACACAAACTCATTTATCTTGTTCAAACAATTAGTGAAATCAATAGTTCTGATCACAAACTGTAGCTTGGTTAATGACACGATTATAAGATCGTAGACACGCAGGGACGACTCTGTCCCCAGAGCATCTAGACTTACTGAGAACATCTGCTCAGTCCCTCTGGGCAGGGCCATACTCTGGGAAAGACAGGGCTGGCTTAGTGTGACTAGATATAGATCTGTCTATATTACCGGGAATGCGAGCATAGTACTAATGCTAGTAAGGACTGGACTAGCAATCCAGAAGCCTGGAATAATGCTCTGGGGACATGAGTTCAAATCCCACCACATCAGCTGGGGGAACTTAAAATCAATTAGCTACATAAATCTACATTTAAAAATAGCCTATTCTCAGTAATCATGACTATGAAACTACAGATCATCTAGAAAAAAAATCTGGTTCACTGATGTTCTTCAGGGGAGGAAATCTGCTGTCCTTACTGAGTGTAGCGTACATGTGACTCTAAACCCACAACAATGCGGTTGACTCTTAAATGCTCTCTGAAATTGCCTAGCAAGCCACTCAGTTATATTAAACTGCTACAGAAAAGTTCAATAAGAATATCAGACAGACCACCCAGCATCATTTCTATGATTTTATCGAGAGGCATAGACCGAAGCAAACAACAAAGGCGGACACTGCCCTGTCAACCCTGCAAAGTCCTCCTCACGAATGTCTGGGGGCTTGTGCCAAGGTTGGGAGAGCTGTCCCACAGACTAGTCAAGCAACAGCCTGACATAGTCATACTCACCGAATCATACCTTACAAAGATCCAGACACCACTCTCACCATCCCCAGGTATGTCCTGTCCCACCGGCAGGACAGACCCAGCAGAGGTGGCGGCACAGAGGTATACAGTCGGGAGGGAGTTACCCCGGGGTTCCTCAACATCGACTCCGGACCCCATGAAGTCTCATGGCATCAGGTCAAACATGGGCAAGGAAACCTGCTGCTGATTACCACCTGCTGCCCTCCCTCAGCTGATGACTCAGTACTCCTCCATGTCGAACACCACTTGGAAGAAGTGGTGGTGGTAAGGGCACAGAATGTACTCTGGGTGGGGAACTTCAATGGCTATCAGCAAGAGTGGCTCGGTCGCACCACTACTGACCGAGCTGACCGAGTCCTAAAGGACATAGCTGCTAGACTGGGTCTGCGGCGGGTGGTGAGGGAACCAACAAGAGGGAAAAAGCTACTTGACCTCATCCTCACCAATCTACCTGTCACAGATGCATCTGTCCATGGCAGTATTGGTAGGAGTGACCACCGCACAGTCCTTGTGGAGACAAAGTCCCATCATCTCACTGAGGATATCCTCCATCGTGTTGTGTGGCACTACCACTGTACTAAACGGGATAGATTCAGAACAGACGAAACTGGGCATCCATGTGGGCCATCAGTAACAGCAGTAGAATCGTATTCCACCACAATCTGAAATTTCATGGCCCGACCACTATCATCAAGACAGGGAACCAACTGTGGTTCAATGAAGAGTGCAGGACTGCATATGCCAGGAGCAGCACCAGGCATACCTCAAAATGAGATGCCAACTTGGTGAAGCTACAACACAGGACAACATGCATGCTAAACTGCAGAAGCAGCATGCTATTGATCGAGCAAATTGATCCTACAACCAACAGATCAGATCAGCACTCTGCAGTCCTGCTACATCCAGTTGCGAATCATGGTGCACAATTAAACAACTAACAGGAGGAGGAGGCTCCAAAAATATCCGTCCTCAATGAGGTCATACGAACATACGAATTAGGACCAAGGAAGGCCATTCGGCCCCTCGAACCTGCTCCACCATTCAACAAGATCATGGCTGATCTGCTTCTGACCTCAACTCCACATTCCTGCCTACCCCTGATAACCTTTCACTCCCTTATCAAGAATCTATCTACCTCTGCCTTAAAAATATTCAGAGACTCTGCTTCCCCCGCCTTTTGAGGAAGAGAGTTCTAAAGACTCACGACCCTCTGTGAGAAAAAAATTCTCCTCATCTCTGTCTTAAATGGGCGACCCCTTATTTTTAAACAGTGACCCCTGGTTCTAGATTCTCCCACAAAAGAAAACATCCTTTCCACATTCACCCTGTCAAGACCTCGCAGAATCTTATATGTTTCAATCAAGTTGCTTCTTACTCTTCTAAACTCCAGCGGATACAAGCCTAGCCTGTCCAATCTTTCCTGGTAAGACAACCCACCCATTCCAGGTATTAGTCTCGTAAACCTTCTCTGAACTGCTTCCAATGCATTTACATCCTTCCTTAAATAAGGAGACTGATACTGTACACAGTATTCCAGATGTGCCCTGTATAACGAAAGCATAACCTCCCTACTCTTGTATTCAATTCCCCTCACAATAAGTGATAACATTCTATTAGCTTTCCTAATTACTTGCTGAACCTGCATACTAACCTTTTGCAATTCATGCACTAGGACACCCAGATCCCTCTGCATGTCAGAGCTCTGCAATCTCTCACCATTTAGATAATATGGTTCTTTTCTATTATTCCTCCCAAAATGGACAATTTCACATTTTCCCACATTATACTCCATTTGCCAGATCTTTGCCCACTCATTTGACCCTTCATATCCTTCTTATATCCTGTTCACAATTTACTTTTCTCCCTAGTTCTGATGAAGGGTCACTGACCTGAAACATTAACTCTGCTTCTCTCTCCACAGATGCTGCCAAACCTGCTGAGTATTTCCAGCATTTCTTGTTTTTATTTCAGATTTCCAGCATCTGCAGTATTTTGCTTTTACTTTCCGACCTATCTTTGTGTCATCAGCAAATTTAGCAACCAAACCTTTGGTCCCTTCATCCAAGTCATTGATATAAATTGTTAAAAGTTGAGGCCGCAGCACAGATCCCCGTGGCACACCACTCGTTACATCTTGCCAACCAGAAAATGACCCATTTATGCCTACTCTCTGTTTTCTGTTAGCTAGCCAATCTTCCCTCCATGTCAATATGTTGCCCCCAATACCATGTGCTTTTATTTTCCATAATAACTTTTGATGTGACACCTTATCAAATGCCTTCTGGAAATCTAAGTACAGTACATCCACAGGCTCCCCTTTATCCAAAGCACAGGTTACTTCTTCAAAGAACTCCAATAAATTGGGTGGACATGATTTCCCTTTCCCAAAACCATGTTGGCTCTGCCTGATTACTTTGAATTTTTCTAAATGCCCTGCTATAATGTCTTTAATAATAGCTTGTAACATTTTCCCAATGACAGATGTTAAGCTAACTGGCCTGTAGTTTCCTGCTTTCTGTCTCCCTCCCTTTTTGAATAAAGGAGGTACATTCACTATTTTCTAGTTGGATGGAACCTTTCCCAAATTTAGGGAATTTTGAAAAATTAAAACCAGCGCATCAACTATCTCACTAGCCACTTCTTTCAGGACCCTAGTGAAGTCCATCAGGACCCGGGGACTTGTCAGCCCGAAGCTCCAACAAGTTGCTCAGTACTACTTCCCTAGTGATTGTAATTTTCTTGAGTTCCTCCCTCTCTTCTATTTCCTGATTTACATCCATTTCTGGGATGTTACTTGTATCCTCTATAGTGAAGACTGATGCAAAATATCTGTTCAATTCATCTGCCATCTCCTTATTATCCATTATTAATTCCCCAGACTCAATTTCTATAGGACCAACGTCCACTTTGTTAACTCCGTTCTTATTTAAATATCTATAGAAACTCTTATGATCTGTCTTTATATTTCTAGCTAGCTTTCTCTCATACTCTAATTTTTCCCTCCTTAGCAATTATTTTTTTAATTCATTCATGGGATGTGGGCATCAGTGGCTAGGCCTGCATTTGTTGCCCATCCCTAATTGCCCTTGAGAAGGTGGTGGTGAGCTGCCTTCTTGAACCCCTGCAGTCCATTTGGGGTAGGTACACCCACAATGCTGTTAGGAAGGGAGTTCCAGGATTTTGACCCAGCGACAGTGAAGGAACGGCGATATAGTTCCAAGTCAGGATGGTGTGTGACTTGGAGGGGAACTTGCAGGTGGTGGTGTTCCAAACCATTTGCTGCCCTTGTCCTTCGAGGTGGTGGAGGTCGCTGGTTTGGAAGATGCTGTCTAAGGAGCCTTGGTGCATTGCTGCAGTGCATTTTGTGGATGCCACTGTGTGTCGGTGGTGGAGGGAGTGAATGTTTGTGGATGGGGTGCCAATCAAGCGGGCTGCTTTGTCCTAGATGGTGTTGAGCTTCTTGAGTGTTGTTGGAGCTGCACCCATCTAGGCAAGTGGAGAGTATTCCATCACACTCCTGACTTGTGCCTTGTAGATGGTGGACAGGCTCTAGGGAGTCAGGAGGTGAGTTACCCGCCTCAGGATTCCCAGCCTCTGAGCTGCTCTTGTAGCCACGGTATTTATATGGCTACTCCAGTTCAGTTTCTGGTCAATGGTAGCCCCTACGATGTTGATAATGGGGGATTCAGCGATGGTAATGCCATTGAATGTCAAGGGGAGATGGTTAGATTCTCTCTTGTTGGAGATGGTCATTGCCTGGCACTTGTGTGGCGCAAATGTTACTTGCCACTTATCAACCCAAGCCTGGATGTTGTCCAGGTCTTATTGCATTTCTACGTGGACTGCTTCAGTATCTGAGGAGTCGCGATGGTGCTGAACATTGTGCAATCATCAGCGAACATCCCCACTTCTGACCTTATGATTGAAGGAAGGTCATTGATGAAGCAGCTGAAGATGGTTGGGCCCAGGACACTACCCTGAGGAACTCTTGCCGTGATGTCCTGGAGCTCAGATGATTGCCGTCCAACAGCCACAACCATCTTCCTTTGCGCTAGGTATGACTCCAACCAGCGGAGGGTTTTCCCCCGATTGCCATTGACTTCAGTTTTGCTAGGGCTCCTTGATGCCATACTCAGTCAAATGCTGCCTTGATGTCAAGGCCAGTTACTCTCACCTCACCTCTTGCATTCAGCTCTTTTGTCCATGCTTGAACCAAGGCTGTAATGAGGTCAGGAGCTGAGTGGCCCTGGCGGAACCCAAACTGAGCGTCACTGAGCAGGTTATTGCTGAGCAAGTGCCGCTTGATAGCACTGTCGATGACACCTTCCATCACTGTACTGATGATTGTGAGTAGGCTGATGGGGCGGTAATTGGCTGGGTTGAATTTATCCTGCTTTTTGTGTACAGGACATACCTGGGCAATTTTTCACATTGTAGGGCAGATACCAGTCTTGTAGCTATACTGGAACAGCTTGGCTAGGGGCACGGCAAGTTCTGGAGCACAGGTCTTCAATACTATTGTCAGAATGCTGTCAGGGCCCATAGCCTTTGCAGTATCCAGTGCCTTCAGTCATTTCTTGATATCACGCGGAGTGAATCGAATTGGCTGAAGTCTGGGATCTGTAATGCTGGGGACTTCAGGAAGGGGCCAAGATGGATCATCAACTCAGCACTTCTGTTTGAAGATTTTTGCAAATGCTTCTGCCTTATCTTTCGCACTGATGTGCTGGGCTCCCCCATCATTGAGGATGGGGATATTTGTAGAGCCACCTCCTCCAGTTAGTTGTTTAATTGTCCACCACCATTCAAGGCTGGATGTGGCAGGACTGCAGAGCTTAGATCTGATCCGTTGGTTATGGGATCGCTTAGCTCTGTCTATCGCATGCTGCTTATGCAGTTTGGCATGCAAGTGGTCCTGTGTTGTAGCTTCACCAGGTTGACACCTCATTTTAAGATATGCCTGGTGCTGCTCCTGGCATGCCCTCCTGCACTCTTCATTGAACCAGGGTTGGTCTCCCGGCTTCATGGTAATGGTAGAGTGGGGGATATGCCGGGCCATGAGTTTACAGATTGTAGTTGAGTACAATTCTGCTGATGGCCCACAGCGCCTCATGGATGCCCAGTTTTGCATTGCTAGATCTGTTTGAAATCTATCCCATTTAGCACGGTGATAGTGCCACACAACACGATGGAGGGTATCCTCAATGTGAAAGCAGGACTTCGTCTCCACAGGGACTGTGCGGTGATCACTTTTACCAATGCTGTCATGGACAGATGCATCTGCAGCAGGCAGATTGGTGAGGACAAGGTCAAGTATGTGTTTCCCTCTTGTTGGTTCCCTCACCACCTGCCTCAGACCCAGTCTAGCAGCTATGTCCTTTAGGACTCGGCCAGCTCGGTCAGTAGTGGTGCTACCGAGCCACTCTTGCTGATGGACATTTTAGTCCCCCACCCAGAGTACATTCTGCACCCTTGCCACCCTCAGTGCTTCCTCCAAGTGGTGTTCAACATGGAGGAGTACTGACTCATCAGCTGAGGGAGGGCGGTAGGTGGTAATCAGCAGGAGGTTTCCTTGCCCATGTTTGACCTGATGCCATGAGACTTCATGGGGTCCAGAGTCGATGTTGAGGACTCGGAGGGTAACTCCCTCCCGACTGTATACCACTGTGCCACCACCTCTGCTGGGTCTGTCCTGATGGTGGGAAAGTACATACCCAGGGATAGTGATAGTGGTGTTTGGGCCATTGTCTGTAAGGTATGATTCCGTGAGTATATCTATGTCAGGCTGTTGCTTGACGAGTCTGTGGGACAGCTCTCCCAACTTTGGCACAAGCCCCCAGATGTTAGTAAGGAGGACTTTGCAGGGTCGACAGGGCTGGGTTTGCCGTTGTCGTTTCCGGTGCCTCGGTCGATGCCAGGTGGTCCGTCTGGTTTCATTTTTTATTGACTTCATGGCGGTTAGGTACAACTGAGTGGCTTGCTAGGCCATGTCAGAGGACATGCAAGAGTCAACCACATTGTTGTTGGTCTGGAGTCACATGTAGGACAGACCAGGTAAGGACAGCAGATTTCCTTCCCGAAAGGACATTAGTGAACCAGATGGGTTCACCATTAGACTAGCTTTTAATTCCAGATTTATTAATTGAATTCAAATTCCACCTTCTGCTGTGGTGGGATTCGAACCCACGTCCCCCTGAGTCTCTGGGTTACTAGTCCAGTGACAATACCACTACGCCATCACCTTCCCTTTGCTGTTTTTTATGTTCTGTCCAATCCTCTGACCTGCCACCCAGCTCTATGCAATTACATAAGATCAGGAGCGTGGGGCTGAAGTGTAACCAAAACTTGAGGAGCATCTCCCTTAAATAGGCACAGCGGGGCTGCAACCTCGCACACTCCATATATACGTGGAAAGCAGACTTGTCCAACCCACAGAAATTACAAGCTGCCTGGGAGTCCATGAACCTGCTTAAAAATCTATTGCACGGGACTGCCCTGTGCAGCACCCTCCACCCCAGCTCTCCGATATAAAGAGGGAGGATCCCCGCATAGAGAATCAGAGAAAGTTTAAGGCACAGAAAGAGGCCACTTGGCCCATCATGTCTGTGCCGGCTGTAAAACGATCCACCTATTCTAATCCCACCTTCCAGCATTTTGTCCATAGCCCTGTAGATTATGGCACTTGAGGTGCATATCCAGACTCCTTTTAAATGAGTTGAGGGTTTCTGCCTCAACTAGTCTTTCAGGCAGTGAGTTCCAGACCATCACCACCCTCTGGGTGAAAAAGATTTTCCTCATCTCCCCTCTAATTTTTCTACTAATCACTTTAAATTTATGCCCTGTCATCACTGACCTCTCTGCTAAGGTGAACTGACCCTTCACCTCCACTCTCTCCAGGCCCCTCAAAATTTTGTACATTTCAATCAGATCTCCCCTCAGCCTTCTCTGTTCCAAGGAGAGCAACCCCAGCTGATCCAATCTTTCCTCATAGCTGCATTTTTCCAGTCCTGGCAACATCCTCGTCAACCTCCTCTGTACCCTCTCTAGTGCAATTACATCCTTTCTGTAATGAGGTGACCAGAACTGCACACAGTACCCAAGTGGTGGCCTAACCAATGAGTTATACAGTTCCAGCATAACCTCCCTGCTCTTGTATTCTATACACGGCTAATAAAGGAAAGGATTCCATATGCCTTCCTAACCACCTTATCGACTTGTCCTGCGACCTTCAGGGATCTGTGGACATTCGCTCCAAGGTCCCTCACTTCCTCTGCACTTCTCAGTATTTTCCCATTAATCATGTATTCCTTTGCCTTGTTTGACCTTCCCAAATGCATCACCTCACACTTCTCCAGGTTGAATTCCATTTCCCACTTTTCTGCCCATCTGACCAGATCATCAATATCTTCCTGCAGCCGACAGCTATCCTCCTCGCTATCCATCACACGGCCAATCTTTGTGGCATCCTCAAACTTCTTGATCATGCCCCCTACATTTACGTCCAAATCGTTAATATACACCACAAAAAGCAGGGGACCCAGTACTGAACCCTGTGGAACGCCACTGGAACCAGCCCTCCAGTCGCTAAAACAGCCGTCAACAATTACCTTTGTTTCCACCTACTGAACCAATTTTGTATCCACCTTGCTGCATTTCCCAGGACCCCATGGGCTTTTATTTTTTTAACCAGTCTGCCATGTGGGACCTTGTCAAAAGCCTTGCGAAAATCCATGTAGACCACATCAACTGCACTAGCCTCATCTAACTTCTACAAAAAGTTCGATCAAGTTGGTCAAACAAGATCTTCCCTGAACAAATCCATACTGACTATCCTTGATTAACCTGTGCCTTTCTGAGTTACAGTTTATCCTGTCTCTCAGAATAGATTCCAATAATTTTCCCACTATTAAGGTTAGACTGACTGGCTGTAATTATTCAGTCTACCCTTTGCTCCCTTTTTAAACAGAGGTACAACGTTAGCAGTTCTCCAATCCTCTGGCAGCACACCTGTATCCAGTGAGGACTGGAAAATGATGGTCAGACCTTCTGCTATTTCCTTTCTTGCTTCTTTTCACAGCCTAGGATACATTTCATATGGCCCTGGTGATTTATCAACTTTCAAGGATGCTAATCCCATTTATACTTCCTCTCTCCCTATGTTTATCACATCCAATATTTTACACTCCTCCTCCTTAACTACAACGTCTGCATCGTCACCCTCTTTTGTGAAGACAGATGCAAAGTGTTCATTAAGAACCATACCAAGATCTTCCGCTCCTACACATAGGTTACCTTTTTGGTCTTTTATGGGCCCTACTCTCTCCTTATTTATCCTCTTACTCTTAATATATTGATAAAACATTGTTGGGTTCACCTTGATTTTTCTTGCCATTATTCTTTCATGCCCTCTCTTTGCTTTCCTAATTTCCTTTTTGATTTCACCCCTCCACTTTCTATATTCCTCTCGGCTTTCTGTAGTATTGAGTTCTCAGTGTCTGACATAAACTTTCCTTTCCTGCCTTATCTTACCTTGCAAGCCCCTTGACATCCATGGGCTCTAGATTTGGCCGCCTCACACTTTTGCTTTGTGGTAACATGTTTACCCTGAACCCCTTGAATCTCCCCTTTGAATGCTTCCCACTGTTCTGACACTGATTTACCTTCAAGTAGCTGTTTCCAGTCCACTTTCGCGAAATCTCTCCTCAGTTTAGTAAAATTGGCCTTGCTCCAATTGAGAACTCTAACTCCTCTTCTTTCTCTGTCCTTTTCCTTAGTTATAAAACTGACTGAATTATGATCACTACCACCAAAATGCTCTCCCACTGCCACCCCTTCCACCTGCCCATCTTCATATCCTAAAACTAAGTCTAAAACTGCGCCCTCTCTTGTTGGACTTGCTACATACTGGACAAAAAAGTTCTCCTGAATGCATCTCAAGAATTCTGCTCCTTCAATTCCTTTCACACTAAAACTATCCCAGTTAATATTGGGGTAGTTAAAATCCCCTACTATTACTGCCCTATTGTTCTTGCATTTCTCACAGACTTGCCTGCATATCTGCTCTTGTATCTCCCTCTGACTGTTTGGGGGTCTATAGTTCCATTCCAGCAGTATGATTGCCCTGTTTTTGTTCCTCAGCTGAATCCATATGGCCTCATTTGATGAACCTTCCAACATATCATCCTTCCTCACAGCTGTAATAGTTTCCTTGACCAAAATTGCCACTCACCCTCCTTTCTTATCCCCCTCCCTATCGCGTCTGAAAACCCTGTAACCAGGAACGTTGAGCTGCCATTCCTGTCCCTCCTTCAGCCATGTTTCTGCAGTAGCTATGATGTCACATTGCCATGTTTCTATCTGTGCCCTCAGCTCATCTGCTTTATTTGCTTTATTTGCTATACTCCTTGCATTGAAATAGATACCCTTGAGCACTGCCAAACTTTTTTTTTATTTTCTAACCTTTGTTTCCTCTGTCTTCCAGACTCATTCATTAATTTTCTGTCTTCCATTTTCATTTCTGATTTTGTCCCAGCTGAGTCGACCCTCAGGTCCCCGTCCTCCTGCCAAACTAGTTTAAACCCTCCCCAACAGGACGAGCAAGATGTCCCGCAAGGAACTCAGTCCCGGCTCTGTTCGGGTGCAACCCCTCCGCCCTGTACAGGTCCCATCTCCCCCAGGGCCGGTCCCAATGTCCCAGGAATCTGAAGCCCTCCCTCCTGCACCATCTTTCCAGCCACGCATTCCTCTGTCTTATCCTGCAATTTCTATACTCACTTGTGCCTGGCACTGGGAGTAATCCAGAGATTACTAATTTTGAGTTCCTGCTTGCCAATTTCTTACCTAGCTCCCTAAATTCTGAATGCAAGACCACATCCCTCTTTCTACCTCCAACAGGGTTTCCCCTCGCTGCCAGATGGCAACACGGACCGCCACAGCATGATGAGAAGTTTGAGCCGAGCGGGGATCAGCTCGGCCGAGAGCGCTCCACACTTCTGAGCCTCCTCGTCACCCACAGTGAGGGGTGTCCGGGGGCTTCGGCTACTCCTCTGCCCGTCGGTCCGTCCCCTGAACCGGCCACCCGGACAGCCGAGGCAGTCTCCTCCGCCAGCGGGAGAGCGCCCGGATTGGAGGAGACCATGTTCCAGACTCTGAATAGATCCCAATAAAAGACAGGTAACTCCCTCAGAGAGGCACGGCTAATGTTCTCCACCGGGAGCTGCATGTCGTCTTGAAGGTAGTGCCCCGGGCGGAAAACATACATCACCAGCGCACACCATCTGGGAGGACACTTGATGTACAAGTATCTCTGCAGGGTCCGAAGGCAGAGATTCGCAGCCTAGGTGTGGACGCACACAAGCAACTGGCTGCCCTCCTCAATCGGGAGATGCAGGACCAGGGCAGAGACCCAGTGTTTCCTCTTGCCCCAGAAGAAATCGATGAGCTTCTTCTGGATCTTGGTGGCAGAAACAGGGGGCAGGGCCAAAGTGACCAACCAGTACCACAGCATGGAGGCCACCAGTTGGTTTATGACCAGCGCTCGGCCCCTGTAGGAAAGCACTCGGAGCAGTCCTGTCCAGAGGCCCAGCAGAGTGGTGACTTTCGCCTCCAATTCCTGCCAGTTTGCTGTCCAGGCTTCCTCAGCAGGGCTAAGGTGGACTCCCAGATAGAGGAAGTGTGTGCTGCTCCACGCAAAAGGTGTTAACTCCTCCGGCAGGGAGTCCACCCTCCACTGATCCACCAGGAGTCTGGAATATTTCTCCCAATTGAGGACGCGACAGAAAAGGTCTGCTGGTGCTCACGCATCCTCCGCAGGTCAACAGGATCTGTGACCGCAAGGAGCACGCCATCGGCATAAGCTGAGAGGACGACCCGCATGCCCAGCCCGTGCAGAGCCAAACCCACCAAACCCGCCAACCTCCTGCGAAGCAGGCAAGGAATTGCACCGCACAGGTGGTTTACAGCTGGCCGGACATGGGGCATCCCTGATGTATTCCTCTCCCAAAGCAAAGGGTGCCGTCAAGGACCCGTTGACTTTGACCAGACACCTTGTGGCGGCGTATAAAAGTCGGACCCTGGCCACAAAATGCAGCCCGAGTCCAGAAGCGCGCAGAGTCCCGAAAAGATATTCTTGATCCACCCTGTCAAACGTCTTCTCCTGATTGAGGGAGAGAAAGGCGACCGACTGACTAGTACTCTGGGAAAGATGGATCAGGTCCCGGACCAGGTGGATGTTGTCCTGGATGGACCGGCCCAGAACTGTGTAGGGCTGGTCGGGGTGGATCATGTGGGTCAGTACGCGGACACCACCCGCATGTGGAGCGGCGTGAGCTCCGCCCACACCAGGTGGTGGTCCGAGCACAGCACCAGCCGCATGGAGGCCACTGAGATGCAGGAGACGTACGACTGCGAAATTCGAGGCGGTCGATCAGGACTCTCCTCCAGAACTCCAGGTGAAGGCGCTGGAGTCGGAATGGAGATTTCGCCAGACACCCATCAATTCAAGGGAGCCGATCAGTTCCCTTAACTTCTTCACTAACGCTTGGCTGCACTGGGGACCAGAGCAATCCCTCACCTCGAGGTTACAGTTAAAATTCCCCCCAAGGATGATGCACTCGCCGCTATCAATTGAGCTCAAGAGAGTGGACACTTATTCAAAGAAGCGCGCTTACAATGCACCTGGCCTGGGTGCGTACATGTGACCCCACCCTGCCACTCCAGGAGCCAGGTGGCTTCGTCTCCCGGAACGGTGTGGGTTTCCTGCAGAAAGCTTACCGCGTATCTCCCCTGCGGACTGAGAGATTGTGAAATCTGTAGAGAGACCCCCTGCTGCCGTTGATGTTGAGGCTGACTATGGTTATCTTCATGTCAAAGTACTTAGAAGCCCATCACCAACACCTCACTGTGAGGTGGGAGTGGAAGTGCACCTGGCCTTCCACTCTCCCAGCAACCCGTTGAGGAACGTTTTAAACTGTCGGCTCTCAACCAGTTTCATGCCCACGCCCTTTCCCACCTTCTTGAGGGCGGCACGGATGGACGGGATGATCAGTGCCAGATTCACCATCCGCCGAGGACCAGCTGAACTTTATTGCGGCAACCCCTGCATGTCACGAGGAACTCCCGGAGTTCCGCGTTGGGGATGAGAGGAGACCCAGTGAGGAGGCATGAAGGATTCTACCACCTCACTGATGATGGATTCAAGGTCGTCCTCCGTGCCCCACACCGAGTCCCTACCCTCCTCCGGGTCATCACCGCCAGCAGCCGGCACACTCACCACACACTGTGTGGTGGACGTCCCGGCCGCACCAGCTGGTCCCGCATCCATCACGATCCCAGCCCCAGCATCAATGGCGGAGGAGTCCTCTCTGGGTTCAACTATTGGACTGGAGCCTGTGGGTACCAGTGGTTCAGGACCTCCCTCCACCTCCGTCCCCAGGCCAGTGAGCGGCTAGGGAAGTTGGTAGTTCCTGACTCCGAAAATCCAACCAGAGCCAGGACCGGAGGTGGAGAGAGGAGGCCATCTCCTGCTCCGCCAGCACCCAGAGACCCAGCGGATGGGGAATTACACAAATTCGTACTGGGTCGGGAACATCCCGGGAAGCAGCATCAGGCTGCTGGGTTGACCCTCACAAGACTCTCCCCCCACCCAGGACACCCCATTCAGTGGCAGATGGAATATTTTCTCCTGATGGGTCCACAGGCTACCCCACCATGGGTGGGCCCCTCACCTCAGGAGTTGCCAAGATTACAGGGGCATCTCCCCCCGCTCCATTCCGAGGGATGGAGAGTTCCCACCCAGGCCCTCTTGGTGCTGGTGGCAGGAGAAGCCCAAGGACCCGTGCCAGGAGAAGGACCCCCTAATACAGGGCCTTCTTCAGAGGAGAGGCACCGCCTCTTCTCATTCCAGGTGGGGCACTGAGGCTCAGAGACCTCCATCTCAGTTGAGGCCTCTGCTTCTATCTCTGCACCCTCTGCCCAGATCCTTTGCACCCGAGCTCAGCCACAGGACAAATGGGCTCCCCTGGATCGGGCCTAGGGCTAAGCTTAGGCTCATGTTGTTGCTCTGTTTGCAGGGTTCCCGCCTTTCGGAGTTTTGACTTGCGCCATGCCTTCCTTCCACCGGGACGGGTCTCCCCCTCCCCCTGGAGGCTGAGAAAACCACAGCCTCTGGAATTGCCTGAGCGGTGGTTATTGCAGACGTCGGGTGTGTAGGGGGAGGTGCAACGGTGCCACCCTGGGCCGCCGACGTGGAGTTGGCAGCCCGGAGGTTGGGGCAGCTCTTCCAAACATGCCCCACCCCTTGCAGGCATGGCACCGTGCCCCATCCGAGATCCAGAAGACTCGGTGGGCCGCCCCCTGGAACTCCACATTAAATTGGTCCTCCGTTATCTCCTCTTGCGCCAGCTGCTTACAGAGCTGGTGGCGGAAGGAGTATACTTGCCGGAGGCTGTCCTCCCGAAGACTGAGTGGGACTGGAGTGAGCCCTGTCTTTACCTCCCCCAGATGGTGCAGGTGAGGAAGGAGGAGCTCACCAGGAATGAAGGGCGGGACATTAGACAAAATGACCCATTGCACAGTGGCCTCCAGGAGGTCCACTGGCAGAAAGGTCCCACCCACAGTGAGCCCCTTGCTCCGGGCCAGGGACACTGCCTGCTCAGTCTTCAGGAAAAACACAGCCTTCCCATACATTTTAGAGGCAGCAACAATGGCCAAAAGGCCAGCAACATCAGCCATTGCTTTTATTGCATGCCTCTATTGACATGTTGGGGTGGATGTAGCGCTTGACACCATGTTTAGATGTTATCAGCGCAAACGGTGATGGTGTTAAATACGTATATATTGTTATACTATCTGCAAAGTGTTAGGAACTAATTAGCGAGGAACTAGTTGTTGAAGTCCAAAGTACGGAAAGTCCTCATCAGAGAACTCCTCTTTGCTGACGATGCTGCTTTAACATCTCACACTGAAGAATGCCTGCAGAGTCTCATCGACAGGTTTGCGTCTGCCTGCAATGAATTTGGCCTAACCATCAGCCTCAAGAAAACGAACATCATGGGGCAGGATGTCAGAAATGCTCCATCCATCAATATTGGCGACCACGCTCTGGAAGTGGTTCAAGAGTTCACCTACCTAGGCTCAACTATCACCAGTAACCTGTCTCTGGATGCAGAAATCAACAAGCGCATGGGTAAGGCTTCCACTGCTATGTCCAGACTGGCCAAGAGAGTGTGGGAAAATGGCGCACTGACACGGAACACAAAAGTCCGAGTGTATCAGGCCTGTGTCCTCAGTACCTTGCTCTACGGCAGCGAGGCCTGGACAACGTATGCCAGCCAAGAGCGACGTCTCAATTCATTCCATCTTCGCTGCCTTCGGAGAATACTTGGCATCAGGTGGCAGGACTATATCTCCAACACAGAAGTCCTTGAAGCGGCCAACACCCCCAGCTTATACACACTACTGAGTCAGCGGCGCTTGAGATGGCTTGGCCATGTGAGCCGCATGGAAGATGGCAGGATCCCCAAAGACACATTGTACAGCGAGCTCGCCACTGGTATCAGACCCACCGGCCGTCCATGTCTCCGTTATAAAGACGTCTGCAAACGCGACATGAAATCGTGTGACATTGATCACAAGTCGTGGGAGTCAGTTGCCAGCATTCGCCAGAGCTGGCGGGCAGCCATAAAGACAGGGCTAAATTGTGGCGAGTCGAAGAGACTTAGTAGTTGGCAGGAAAAAAGACAGAGGCGCAAGGGGAGAGCCAACTGTGCAACAGCCCCAACAAACAAATTTCTCTGCAGCACCTGTGGAAGAGCCTGTCACTCCAGAATTGGCCTTTATAGCCACTCCAGGCGCTGCTTCACAAACCACTGACCACCTCCAGGCGCGTATCCATTGTCTCTCGAGATAAGGAGGCCCAAAAGAAAAGAAAGAAAGAAAAAGAAAAGAGTTGTTATGTGTAAATGTTCCAGTAGGGGGCCACATTCATGGCTGTACTGGGAAGTCATGTTATATGAAACACAAGAACCAGTGGAATCAGGTTCTCTAGCACAAAGCATGGTGCGAGAATAAACAAGACTGACTCCAAACTTTTCCAAGTTTAAAGTGTGATTCTTTCCAACATTTGGGAACCAGAAAACAACATAAAGATGAAATGTGCTGACAGTGAGTGTCTGTGAGTAAACCCACACCATTTTTAAAAGTATCAGAATGAGAAAAGTGACCCAAATTAGTGCCAGAGAGAGAGAGAGACAGAAAAACTGAGTGACTCACGTGAAAACTCTCAAAAAAAAGATCAAAATGTCAGCCAGGACAGGAATTAATGCACTGCGACAGCCCATCATGAATTAGGGAGCAGATGATGTTGTAGATGCATTTGAGAAGTTTAAACAAAAGTGCAATTTGGCATTCAGTAGTTTCCTAAAAGGCAGTAGTGAAGAGGAGAGGGTCAGCGATATCCTTCGTGGGCTGGAGATAAAGGATTAAATTTATTTAACAGCTGGGACCTAAGCAAAGAAGACAGCAGAAATCCGGACAAAATTTTTGAAAGATTCAGCAACCATCTCCAGCCAAAATCAAATCATTGGATATACCAACATGAATTTCAAGGCATCAGACAGGAACTTGGTGAGCCTATTGACAATTTTTTAACAAGATTGAGAAATGCAGCCATAAAATGTAAATTTAAGGACACAGATGAACGGCTGATAGATCAGCTCATTTGGGGTTCTGCACATCCTGAAGTACAGAAAGCTCTAATCGGACAGGACATTCTCACAATATCACAGGCTATAGACACTGCCACAGCACATGAAGCCACAGCAGACAGATGAAGACTCTGACCTCCCAAATGGCTAGCCTTCAGTTAAGCCAAGAGACAGGCAGCAGGGTCGATGCAGTGAAACAACAACTAAAGAATGTTTACCAAACAGAGAGAAAGACGTGCAGCAGCTGTGGACGACCACATGAATTGACAGGTAGAAGGAAATGTCCTGCATATGGATCAATCTGCAGAGGTCTCACAGACTGCTCCACAGTGTCTGTTCACGGATCTCACAGCCTGCTCCACAGTGTCTGTTCAGAGATCTCACATCCTGCTCCACAGAGTCCGTTCAGAGATCTCACATCCTGCTCCACAGTGTCTGTTCAGAGATCTCACATCCTGCTCCACAGTGACTGTTCAGAGATCTCACATCCTGCTCCACAGTGTCTGTTCAGGGATCTCACATCCTGCTCCACAGTGACTGTTCAGAGATCTCACAGCCTGCTCCACAGTGTCTGTTCAGAGATCTCACAGCCTGCTCCACAGAGTCTGTTCAGAGATCTCACATCCTGCTCCACAGTGTCTGTTCAGAGATCTCACAACCTGCTCCACAGTGTCTGTTCAGGGATCTCACATCCTGCTCCACAGTGTCTGTTCAGAGATCTCACAGCCTGCTCCACAGTGTCTGTTCATATATCTCACAGCCTGCTCCACAGTGTCTGTTCAGGGATCTCACAGCCTGATCCACAGTGACTGTTCAGAGATCTCACAGCCTGCTCCACAGTGTCTGTTCAGGGATCTCACAGCCTGCTCCACAGTGTCTGTTCAGAGATCTCACAGTCTGCTCCACAGTGTCTGTTCAGAGATCTCACAGCCTGCTCCACAGTGACTGTTCAGAGATCTCACAGCCTGCTCCACAGAGTCTGTTCAGAGATCTCACATCCTGCTCCACAGTGTCTGTTCAGAGATCTCACAGCCTGCTCCACAGTGACTGTTCAGGGATCTCACAGCCTGCTCCACAGTGTCTGTTCAGGGATCTCACAGCCTGCTCCACAGTGTCTGTTCACGGATCTCACAGCCTGCTCCACAGTGTCTGTTCAGGGATGTCACAGCTTGCTCCACAGTGTCTGTTCACGGATCTCACAGCCTGCTCCACAGTGTCTGTTCAGAGGTCTCACAGACTGCTCCACAGTGTCTGATCAGGGATCTCACAGCCTGATCCACAGTGACTGTTCAGAGATCTCACAGCCTGCTCCACAGTGTCTGTTCAGGGATCTCACAGCCTGCTCCACAATGACTGTTCAGGGATCTCACAGTCAGCTCCACAGTGTCTGTTCAGGGATCTCACAGCCTGATCCACAGTGACTGTTCAGAGATCTCACAGACTGCTCCACAGTGTCTGTTCAGGGATCTCACAGCCTGCTCCACAATGACTGTTCAGGGATCTCACAGTCAGCTCCACAGTGTCTGTTCAGGGATCTCATAGCCTGCTCCACAGTGTCTATTCAGGGATCTCACAGCCTGATCCACAGCGTCTGTTCATCAATCTCACAGACTGCTCCACAGTTTCTGTTAAGGGATCTCACAGCCTGCTCCACAGTTTCTGTTAAGGGATCTCACAGCCTGCTCCAGAAGTGTCTGTTCAGCGATCTCACAGCCTGCTCCACAGCGTCTGTTCAGGGATCTCACAGCCTGCTCCACAGTGACTGTTCAGGGATCTCACAGCCTGCTCCACAGTGTCAATTCAGGGATCTCATAGCCTGCTCCAGAAGTGTCTGTTCAGGGATCTCACAGCCTGTTCCACAGCGTCTGTTCAGGGATCTCACAGCCTGCTCCACAGTGACTGTTCAGGGATCTCGCAGCCAGCTCCACAGAGTCTGTTCAGGGATCTCACAGCCTGCTCCACAGCGTCTGTTCAGGAATCTCACAGCCTGCTCCACAGTGTCTGTTCAGAGATCTCACATGCCTGATCCACAGAGTCTGTTCAGAGATCTCACATGCCTGATCCACAGAGTCAGTTCAGAGATCTCGCAGCCTGCTCCACAGTGTCTGTTCAGGGAACTCACAGCCTGACCCACAGTGTTTGTTCAGAGGTCTCACAGCCTGACCCACAGTGTCTGTTCAGAGATCTCACAGCCTGCTCCACAGTGTCTGTTCAGAGATCTCACAGCCTGCTCCACAGTGTCTGTTCAGAGATCTCACAGCCTGCTCCACATTGTCTGTTCAGAGATCTCGCAGCCAGCTCCACAGTGTGTGTTCAGGGATCTCACAGCCTGCTCCACAGTGTCTGTTCAGGGAACTCACAGCCTGCTCCACAGTGTCTGTTCAGAGGTCTCACAGCCTGCTCCACAGAGGCTGTTCAGAGATCTCACAGCCTGCTCCACAGTGTCTGTTCAGAGGTCTCACAGCCTGCTCCACAGAGGCTGTTCAGAGATCTCACAGCCTGCTCCACAGTGAAGGTTAGGGATCTCACAGCCTGCTCCACAGTGACTGTTCAGGGATCTCACAGGCTGCTCCACAGTGACTGTTCAGGGATCTCATAGCCTGCTCCACAGTGACTGTTCAGGGATCTCACAGGCTGCTCCACAGTGTCTGTTCAGGGATCTCACAGCCTGCTCCACAGTGACTGTTCAGGGATCTCACAGGCTGCTCCACAGTGTCTGTTCAGGGATCTCACAGCCTGCTCCACGGAATCTGTTCTGAGATCTTACAGCCTACTCCACAGTGTCTGTTCAGAGATCTCACAGCCTGCTCCACGGAGTCTGTTCTGAGATCTCACAGCCTGCTCCACCGTATCTTTTCAGGGATCTCACAGCCTGCTCCACAGTGTCTGTTCAGGGATCTCACAGCCTGCTCCACAGTGTCTGTTCAGTGATCTCACAGCCTGCTCCACGGAGTCTGTTCTGAGATCTCACAGCCTGCTCCACAGTGTCTTTTCAGGGATCTCACAGCCTGCTCCACAGTGTCTGTTCAGGGATCTCACAGCCTGCTCCACCGTGTCTGTTCGGAGATCTCACAGCCTGCTCCACAGTGTCTTTTCAGGGATCTCACAGCCTGCTCCACAGTGTCTGTTCAGGGATCTCACAGCCTGCTCCACTGTGTCTGTTCGGAGATCTCACAGCCTGCTCCACAGTGTCTTTTCAGGGATCTCACAGCCTGCTCCACAGTGTCTGTTCAGGGATCTCACAGCCTGCTCCACAGTGTCTGTTCAGGGATCTCACAGCCTGCTCCACAGTGTCTGTTCAGTGATCTCACAGCCTGCTCCACAGTGACTGTTCGGAGATCTCACAGCCTGACCCACAGTGTCTGTTCTGAGATCTCACAGCCTGCTCCACAGTGTCTGTTCAGGGATCTCACAGCCTGCTCCACAGTGACTGTTCAGGGATCTCACAGCCTGCTCCACAGTGTCTGTTCAGGGATCTCACAGCCTGACCCACAGTGTCTGTTCTGAGATCTCACAGCCTGCTCCACAGTGACTGTTCGGAGATCTCACAGCCTGCTCCACAGTGTCTGTTCAGGGATCTCACAGCCTGACCCACAGTGTCTGTTCTGAGATCTCACAGCCTGCTCCACAGTGACTGTTCAGAGATCTCACAGCCAGCTCCACAGAGTCTGTTCTGAGATCTCACAGCCTGCTCCACAGTGACTGTTCAGAGATCTGACAGCCTGCTCCACAGAGTCTGTTCAGAGATCTCACAGCCTGCTCCACAGTGACTGTTCAGAGATCTCACAGCCTGCTCCACAGTGTCTGTTCTGAGATCTCAGAGGCTGCTCCACAGTGTCTGTTCAGAGATGTCACAGCCTGCTCCACAGTGACTGTTCAGGGATCTAACGGCCTGCTCCACAGTGTCTGTTCAGGGATCTCACAGCCTGCTCCACAGTGACTGTTCAGAGATCTGACAGCCTGCTCCACAGAGTCTGTTCAGAGATCTCACAGCCTGCTCCACAGTGACTGTTCAGAGATCTCACAGCCTGCTCCACAGTGTCTGTTCTGAGATCTCAGAGGCTGCTCCACAGTGTCTGTTCAGAGATGTCACAGCCTGCTCCACAGTGACTGTTCAGGGATCTAACGGCCTGCTCCACAGTGTCTGTTCAGGGATCTCACAGCCTGCTCCACAGTGACTGTTCAGGGATCTCACAGCCTGCTCCACAGAGTCTGTTCAGGGATCTCAGAGCCTGCTCCACAGTGACTGTTCAGGGATCTCACAGCCTGCTCCACAGAGTCTGTTCTGAGATCTCACAGCCTGCTCCACAGTGACTGTTCAGAGATCTGACAGCCTGCTCCACAGAGTCTGTTCAGGGATCTCACAGCCTGCTCCACAGTGACTGTTCAGGGATCTCACAGCCTGCTCCACAGTGTCTGTTCAGGGATCTCACAGGCTGCTCCACAGTGTCTGTTCAGGGAACTCACAGCCTGACCCACAGTGTCTGTTCAGAGGTCTCACAGACTGCTCCACAGTGTCTGTTCAGGGATCTCACAGCCTGCTCGACAGAGGCTGCTCAGAGATCTCACAGCCTGCTCCACAGTGACTGTTCAGGGATCTCACAGCCTGCTCCACAGTGTCTGTTCAGGGATCTCACAGACTGCTCGACAGAGGCTGCTCAGAGATCTCACAGCCTGCTCCACAGTGACTGTTCAGGGATCTCACAGACTGCTCCACAGTGTCTGTTCAGGGATCTCACCGGCTGATCCACAGAGGCTGCTCAGAGATCTCACAGCCTGACCCACAGTGTCTGTTCAGCTATCTCACAGCCTGACCCATAGTGTCTGTTTAGAGGTCTCACAGCCTGCTCCACAGTGTCTGTTCAGGGATCTCACAGCCTGACCAACAGTGTCTGTTCTGAGATCTCACAGCCTGCTCCACAGTGACTGTTCAGAGATCTCACAGCCAGCTCCACAGAGTCTGTTCTGAGATCTCACAGCCTGCTCCACAGTGACTGTTCAGAGATCTGACCGCCTGCTCCACAGAGTCTGTTCAGAGATCTCACAGCCTGCTCCACAGTGACTGTTCAGAGATCTCACAGCCTGCTCCACAGTGTCTGTTCTGAGATCTCAGAGGCTGCTCCACAGTGTCTGTTCAGAGATGTCACAGCCTGCTCCACAGTGACTGTTCAGGGATCTCACAGCCTGCTCCACAGTGTCTGTTCAGGGATCTCACAGCCTGCTCCACAGTGACTGTTCAGGGATCTCACAGCCTGCTCCACAGAGTCTGTTCAGGGATCTCACAGCCTGCTCCACAGTGACTGTTCAGGGATCTCACAGCCTGCTCCACAGTGACTGTTCAGGGATCTCACAGCCTGCTCCACAGTGACTGTTCAGGGATCTCACAGGCTGCTCCACAGTGTCTGTTCAGGGAACTCACAGCCTGACCCACAGTGTCTGTTCAGAGGTCTCACAGACTGCTCCACAGTGTCTGTTCAGGGATCTCACAGCCTGCTCGACAGAGGCTGCTCAGAGATCTCACAGCCTGCTCCACAGTGACTGTTCAGGGATCTCACAGCCTGCTCCACAGTGTCTGTTCAGGGATCTCACAGCCTGCTCGACAGAGGCTGCTCAGAGATCTCACAGACTGCTCCACAGTGTCTGTTCAGGGATCTCACCGGCTGATCCACAGAGGATGCTCAGAGATCTCACAGCCTGCTCCACAGTGTCTGTTCAGGGATCTCACAGCCTGCTCCACAGTGACTGTTCAGGGATCTCACAGCCTGCTCCACAGAGTCTGTTCAGGGATCTCACAGCCTGCTCCACAGTGACTGTTCAGGGATCTCACAGCCTGCTCCACAGTGACTGTTCAGGGATCTCACAGCCTGCTCCACAGAGGCTGCTCAGGGATCTCACAGGCTGCTCCACAGTGTCTGTTCAGGGAACTCACAGCCTGACCCACAGTGTCTGTTCAGAGGTCTCACAGACTGCTCCACAGTGTCTGTTCAGGGATCTCACAGCCTGCTCGACAGAGGCTGCTCAGAGATCTCACAGCCTGCTCCACAGTGACTGTTCAGGGATCTCACAGCCTGCTCCACAGTGTCTGTTCAGGGATCTCACAGCCTGCTCGACAGAGGCTGCTCAGAGATCTCACTGCCTGCTCCACAGTGACTGTTCAGGGATCTCACAGCCTGCTCCACAGTGACTGTTCAGGGATCTCACAGACTGCTCCACAGTGTCTGTTCAGGGATCTCACCGGCTGATCCACAGAGGCTGCTCAGAGATCTCACAGCCTGCTCCACAGTGTCTGTTCAGCGATCTCACAGCCTGACCCATAGTGTCTGTTTAGAGGTCTCACAGCCTGCTCCACAGTGTCTGTTCAGAGGTCTCACAGCCTGCTCCACAGTGACTGTTCAGAGATCTGACAGCCTGCTCCACAGTGTCTGTTCTGAGATCTCACAGCCTGCTCCACAGTGACTGTTCAGAGATCTGACAGCCTGCTCCACAGAGTCTGTTCAGAGATCTCACAGCCTGCTCCACAGTGACTGTTCAGAGATCTCACAGCCTGCTCCACAGTGTCTGTTCTGAGATCTCAGAGGCTGCTCCACAGTGTCTGTTCAGAGATGTCACAGCCTGCTCCACAGTGACTGTTCAGGGATCTAACATCCTGCTCCACAGTGTCTGTTCAGGGATCTCACAGCCTGCTCCACAGTGACTGTTCAGGGATCTCACAGCCTGCTCCACAGAGTCTGTTCAGGGATCTCAGAGCCTGCTCCACAGTGACTGTTCAGGGATCTCACAGCCTGCTCCACAGAGTCTGTTCTGAGATCTCACAGCCTGCTCCACAGTGACTGTTCAGAGATCTGACAGCCTGCTCCACAGAGTCTGTTCAGGGATCTCACAGCCTGCTCCACAGTGACTGTTCAGGGATCTCACAGCCTGCTCCACAGTGTCTGTTCAGGGATCTCACAGGCTGCTCCACAGTGTCTGTTCAGGGAACTCACAGCCTGACCCACAGTGTCTGTTCAGAGGTCTCACAGACTGCTCCACAGTGTCTGTTCAGGGATCTCACAGCCTGCTCGACAGAGGCTGCTCAGAGATCTCACAGCCTGCTCCACAGTGACTGTTCAGGGATCTCACAGCCTGCTCCACAGTGTCTGTTCAGGGATCTCACAGCCTGCTCGACAGAGGCTGCTCAGAGATCTCACAGCCTGCTCCACAGTGACTGTTCAGGGATCTCACAGCCTGCTCCACAGTGTCTGTTCAGGGATCTCACAGCCTGCTCGACAGAGGCTGCTCAGAGATCTCACAGCCTGCTCCACAGTGTCCGTTCAGCTATCTCACAGCCTGACCCATAGTGTCTGTTTAGAGGTCTCACAGCCTGCTCCACAGTGTATGTTCAGGGATCTCACAGCCTGACCCACAGTGTCTGTTCTGAGATCTCACAGCCTGCTCCACAGTGACTGTTCAGAGATCTCACAGCCAGCTCCACAGAGTCTGTTCTGAGATCTCACAGCCTGCTCCACAGTGACTGTTCAGAGATCTGACCGCCTGCTCCACAGAGTCTGTTCAGAGATCTCACAGCCTGCTCCACAGTGACTGTTCAGAGATCTCACAGCCTGCTCCACAATGTCTGTTCTGAGATCTCAGAGGCTGCTCCACAGTGTCTGTTCAGAGATGTCACAGCCTGCTCCACAGTGACTGTTCAGGGATCTCACAGCCTGCTCCACAGTGTCTGTTCAGGGATCTCACAGCCTGCTCCACAGTGACTGTTCAGGGATCTCACAGCCTGCTCCACAGAGTCTGTTCAGGGATCTCACAGCCTGCTCCACAGTGACTGTTCAGGGATCTCACAGCCTGCTCCACAGTGACTGTTCAGGGATCTCACAGCCTGCTCCACAGTGACTGTTCAGGGATCTCACAGGCTGCTCCACAGTGTCTGTTCAGGGAACTCACAGCCTGACCCACAGTGTCTGTTCAGAGGTCTCACAGACTGCTCCACAGTGTCTGTTCAGGGATCTCACAGCCTGCTCGACAGAGGCTGCTCAGAGATCTCACAGCCTGCTCCACAGTGACTGTTCAGGGATCTCACAGCCTGCTCCACAGTGTCTGTTCAGGGATCTCACAGCCTGCTCGACAGAGGCTGCTCAGAGATCTCACAGCCTGCTCCACAGTGACTGTTCAGGGATCTCACAGCCTGCTCCACAGTGACTGTTCAGGGATCTCACAGACTGCTCCACAGTGTCTGTTCAGGGAT
The DNA here is from genome assembly GCF_036365525.1 of Heterodontus francisci. NCBI lineage: Eukaryota > Metazoa > Chordata > Chondrichthyes > Heterodontiformes > Heterodontidae > Heterodontus > Heterodontus francisci. The sequence continues at coordinate 126,282,616 of NC_090378.1, read as the reverse complement.
CTCACCGGCTGATCCACAGAGGCTGCTCAGAGATCTCACAGCCTGCTCCACAGTGTCTGTTCAGCGATCTCACAGCCTGACCCATAGTGTCTGTTTAGAGGTCTCACAGCCTGCTCCACAGTGTCTGTTCAGAGGTCTCACAGCCTGCTCCACAGTGACTGTTCAGAGATCTGACAGCCTGCTCCACAGTGTCTGTTCTGGGATCTCACAGCCTGCTCCACAGAGGCTGCTCAGAGATCTCACAGCCTGCTCCACAGTGACTGTTCAGGGATCTCACAGCCTGCTCCACAGTGACTGTTCAGGGATCTCACAGCCTGCTCCACAGTGACTGTTCAGGGATCTCACAGCCTGCTCCACAGTGACTGTTCAGGGATCTCACAGCCTGCTCCACAGTGACTGTTCAGGGATCTCACAGCCTGCTCCACAGTGTCTGTTCAGGGATCTCACAGCCTGCTCCACAGTGTCTGTTCTGAGATCTCTCAGCCTGCTCCACAGTGACTGTTCAGGGATCTCACAGCCTGCTCCATAGAGTCTGTTCAGGGATCTCACAGCCTGCTCCACAGTGACTGTTCAGGGATCTCACAGCCTGCTCCACAGTGACTGTTCAGGGATCTCACAGCCTGCTCCACAGTGACTGTTCAGGGATCTCACAGCCTGCTCCACAATGTCTGTTCAGGGATCTCACAGCCTGCTCCACAGTGTCTGTTCAGGGATTCTCACAGGCTGCTCCACAGTGTCTGTTCAGGGAACTCACAGCCTGACCCACAGTGTCTGTTCAGGGATCTCACAGCCTGCTCGACAGAGGCTGCTCAGAGATCTCACAGCCTGCTCCACAGTGACTATTGAGGGATCTCACAGCCTGCTCCACAGTGTCTGTTCAGGGATCTCGCAGCCAGCTCCACAGTGTCTGTTCAGGGATCTCACCGGCTGATCCACAGAGGCTGCTCAGAGATCTCACAGCCTGCTCCACAGTGACTGTTCAGGGATCTCACAGCCTGCTCCACAGTGATTGTTCAGGGATCTCACAGCCTGCTCCAAAGTGACTGTTCAGGGATCTCACAGCCTGCTCCACAATGTCTGTTCATATATCTCACAGCCTGCTCCACAGTGTCTGTTCAGGGATCTCACAGCCTGATCCACAGTGACTGTTCAGAGATCTCACAGCCTGCTCCACAGTGTCTGTTCAGGGATCTCACAGCCTGCTCCACAGTGTCTGTTCAGAGATCTCACATCCTGCTCCACAGTGTCTGTTCAGAGATCTCACAGCCTGCTCCACAGTGTCTGTTCAGAGATCTCACAGCCTGCTCCACAGAGTCTGTTCAGAGATCTCACATCCTGCTCCACAGTGTCTGTTCAGAGATCTCACAGCCTGCTCCACAGTGTCTGTTCAGAGATCTCACATCCTGCTCCACAGAGTCTGTTCAGAGATCTCACATCCTGCTCCACAGTGTCTGTTCAGAGATCTCACAGCCTGCTCCACAGTGTCTGTTCAGGGATCTCACAGCCTGATCCACAGTGTCTGTTCACGGATCTCACAGCCTGATCCACAGTGTCTGTTCAGAGATCTCACAGCCTGCTCCACAGTGTCTGTTCAGGGATCTCACAGCCTGCTCCACAGTGTCTGTTCAGGGATCTTACAGCCTGCTCCACAGTGTCTGTTCTCGGATCTCACAGCCTGCTCCACAGTGTCTGTTCAGGGATGTCACAGCCTGCTCCACCGTGTCTGTTCTGAGATCTCACAGCCTGCTCCACAGTGTCTGTTCAGGGATCTCACAGCCTGCTCCAAAGTGTCTGTTCTGTGATCTCACAGCCTGCTCCACAGTGACTGTTCGGAGATCTCACAGCCTGACCCACAATGTCTGTTCTGAGATCTCACAGCCTGCTCCACAGTGTCTGTTCAGGGATCTCACAGCCTGCTCCAGAGTGACTGTTCAGAGATCTCACAGCCTGCTCCACAGTGACTGTTCAGGGATCTGACAGCCTGCTCCACAGTGACTGTTCAGGGATCTCACAGGCTGCTCCACAGTGTCTGTTCAGGGAACTCACAGCCTGACCCACAGTGTCTGTTCAGAGGTCTCACAGACTGCTCCACAGTGTCTGTTCAGGGATCTCACAGCCTGCTCGACAGAGGCTGCTCAGAGATCTCACAGCCTGCTCCACAGTGACTGTTCAGGGATCTCACAGCCTGCTCCACAGTGTCTGTTCAGGGATCTCACAGCCTGCTCGACAGAGGCTGCTCAGAGATCTCACAGCCTGCTCCACAGTGACTGTTCAGGGATCTCACAGACTGCTCCACAGTGTCTGTTCAGGGATCTCACCGGCTGATCCACAGAGGCTGCTCAGAGATCTCACAGCCTGCTCCACAGTGTCTGTTCAGCGATCTCACAGCCTGACCCATAGTGTCTGTTTAGAGGTCTCACAGCCTGCTCCACAGTGTCTGTTCAGAGGTCTCACAGCCTGCTCCACAGTGTCTGTTCTGGGATCTCACAGCCTGCTCCACAGTGACTGTTCAGGGATCTCACAGACTGCTCCACAGTGTCTGTTCAGGGATCTCACCGGCTGATCCACAGAGGCTGCTCAGAGATCTCACAGCCTGCTCCACAGTGTCTGTTCAGCGATCTCACAGCCTGACCCATAGTGTCTGTTTAGAGGTCTCACAGCCTGCTCCACAGTGTCTGTTCAGAGGTCTCACAGCCTGCTCCACAGTGTCTGTTCTGGGATCTCACAGCCTGCTCCACAGAGGCTGCTCAGAGATCTCACAGCCTGCTCCACAGTGACTGTTCAGGGATCTCACAGCCTGCTCCACAGTGACTGTTCAGGGATCTCACAGCCTGCTCCACAGTGACTGTTCAGGGATCTCACAGCCTGCTCCACAGTGACTGTTCAGGGATCTCACAGCCTGCTCCACAGTGACTGTTCAGGGATCTCACAGCCTGCTCCACAGTGTCTGTTCAGGGATCTCACAGCCTGCTCCACAGTGTCTGTTCTGAGATCTCACAGCCTGCTCCACAGTGACTGTTCAGGGATCTCACAGCCTGCTCCACAGTGACTGTTCAGGGATCTCACAGCCTGCTCCACAGAGTCTGTTCAGGGATCTCACAGGCTGCTCCACAGTGTCTGTTCAGGGAACTCACAGCCTGACCCACAGTGTCTGTTCAGAGGTCTCACAGACTGCTCCACAGTGTCTGTTCAGGGATCTCACAGCCTGCTCGACAGAGGCTGCTCAGAGATCTCACAGCCTGACCCACAGTGTCTGTTCAGAGGTCTCACAGACTGCTCCACAGTGTCTGTTCAGGGATCTCACAACCTGCTCGACAGAGGCTGCTCAGAGATCTCACAGCCTGCTCCACAGAGGCTGCTCAGAGATCTCACAGCCTGCTCCACAGTGACTGTTCAGGGATCTCACAGACTGCTCCACAGTGTCTGTTCAGGGATCTCACCGGCTGATCCACAGAGGCTGCTCAGAGATCTCACAGCCTGCTCCACAGTGTCTGTTCAGCGATCTCACAGCCTGACCCATAGTGTCTGTTTAGAGGTCTCACAGCCTGCTCCACAGTGTCTGTTCAGAGGTCTCACAGGCTGCTCCACAGTGTCTGTTCTGGGATCTCACAGCCTGCTCCACAGAGGCTGCTCAGAGATCTCACAGCCTGCTCCACAGTGACTGTTCAGGGATCTCACAGCCTGCTCCACAGTGACTGTTCAGGGATCTCACAGCCTGCTCCACAGTGACTGTTCAGGGATCTCACAGCCTGCTCCACAGTGACTGTTCAGGGATCTCACAGCCTGCTCCACAGTGACTGTTCAGGGATCTCACAGCCTGCTCCACAGTGTCTGTTCAGGGATCTCACAGCCTGCTCCACAGTGTCTGTTCTGAGATCTCACAGCCTGCTCCACAGTGACTGTTCAGGGATCTCACAGCCTGCTCCACAGTGACTGTTCAGGGATCTCACAGCCTGCTCCACAGAGTCTGTTCAGGGATCTCACAGCCTGCTCCACAGTGACTGTTCAGGGATCTCACAGCCTGCTCCACAGTGACTGTTCAGGGATCTCACAGCCTGCTCCACAGTGACTGTTCAGGGATCTCACAGCCTGCTCCACAATGTCTGTTCAGGGATCTCACAGCCTGCTCCACAGTGTCTGTTCAGGGATTCTCACAGGCTGCTCCACAGTGTCTGTTCAGGGAACTCACAGCCTGACCCACAGTGTCTGTTCAGAGGTCTCACAGACTGCTCCACAGTGTCTGTTCAGGGATCTCACAGCCTGCTCGACAGAGGCTGCTCAGAGATCTCACAGCCTGCTCCACAGTGACTGTTGAGGGATCTCACAGCCTGCTCCACAGTGTCTGTTCAGGGATCTCGCACCCAGCTCCACAGTGTCTGTTCAGGGATCTCACCGGCTGATCCACAGAGGCTGCTCAGAGATCTCACAGCCTGCTCCACAGTGACTGTTCAGGGATCTCACAGCCTGCTCCACAGTGATTGTTCAGGGATCTCACAGCCTGCTCCAAAGTGACTGTTCAGGGATCTCACAGCCTGCTCCACAATGTCTGTTCATATATCTCACAGCCTGCTCCACAGTGTCTGTTCAGGGATCTCACAGCCTGCTCCACAGCGTCTGTTCAGAGATCTCACAGCCTGCTCCACAGTGACTGTTCAGGGATCTCACAGCCTGCTCCACAGTGACTGTTCAGGGATCTCACAGCCTGCTCCACAGTGACTGTTCAGGGATCTCACAGCCTGCTCCACAGTGACTGTTCAGGGATCTCACAGCCTGCTCCACAGAGTCTGTTCAGGGATCTCACAGCCTGCTCCACAGTGACTGTTCAGGGATCTCACAGCCTGCTCCACAGTGACTGTTCAGGGATCTCACAGCCTGCTCCACAGTGACTGTTCAGGGATCTCACAGGCTGCTCCACAGTGTCTGTTCAGGGAACTCACAGCCTGACCCACAGTGTCTGTTCAGAGGTCTCACAGACTGCTCCACAGTGTCTGTTCAGGGATCTCACAGCCTGCTCGACAGAGGCTGCTCAGAGATCTCACAGCCTGCTCCACAGTGACTGTTCAGGGATCTCACAGCCTGCTCCACAGTGTCTGTTCAGGGATCTCACAGCCTGCTCGACAGAGGCTGCTCAGAGATCTCACAGCCTGCTCCACAGTGACTGTTCAGGGATCTCACAGCCTGCTCCACAGTGACTGTTCAGGGATCTCACAGACTGCTCCACAGTGTCTGTTCAGGGATCTCACCGGCTGATCCACAGAGGCTGCTCAGAGATCTCACAGCCTGCTCCACAGTGTCTGTTCAGCGATCTCACAGCCTGACCCATAGTGTCTGTTTAGAGGTCTCACAGCCTGCTCCACAGTGTCTGTTCAGAGGTCTCACAGCCTGCTCCACAGTGACTGTTCAGAGATCTGACAGCCTGCTCCACAGTGTCTGTTCTGGGATCTCACAGCCTGCTCCACAGAGGCTGCTCAGAGATCTCACAGCCTGCTCCACAGTGACTGTTCAGGGATCTCACAGCCTGCTCCACAGTGACTGTTCAGGGATCTCACAGCCTGCTCCACAGTGACTGTTCAGGGATCTCACAGCCTGCTCCACAGTGACTGTTCAGGGATCTCACAGCCTGCTCCACAGTGACTGTTCAGGGATCTCACAGCCTGCTCCACAGTGTCTGTTCAGGGATCTCACAGCCTGCTCCACAGTGTCTGTTCTGAGATCTCACAGCCTGCTCCACAGTGACTGTTCAGGGATCTCACAGCCTGCTCCATAGAGTCTGTTCAGGGATCTCACAGCCTGCTCCACAGTGACTGTTCAGGGATCTCACAGCCTGCTCCACAGTGACTGTTCAGGGATCTCACAGCCTGCTCCACAGTGACTGTTCAGGGATCTCACAGCCTGCTCCACAATGTCTGTTCAGGGATCTCACAGCCTGCTCCACAGTGTCTGTTCAGGGATTCTCACAGGCTGCTCCACAGTGTCTGTTCAGGGAACTCACAGCCTGACCCACAGTGTCTGTTCAGGGATCTCACAGCCTGCTCGACAGAGGCTGCTCAGAGATCTCACAGCCTGCTCCACAGTGACTATTGAGGGATCTCACAGCCTGCTCCACAGTGTCTGTTCAGGGATCTCGCAGCCAGCTCCACAGTGTCTGTTCAGGGATCTCACCGGCTGATCCACAGAGGCTGCTCAGAGATCTCACAGCCTGCTCCACAGTGACTGTTCAGGGATCTCACAGCCTGCTCCACAGTGATTGTTCAGGGATCTCACAGCCTGCTCCAAAGTGACTGTTCAGGGATCTCACAGCCTGCTCCACAATGTCTGTTCATATATCTCACAGCCTGCTCCACAGTGTCTGTTCAGGGATCTCACAGCCTGATCCACAGTGACTGTTCAGAGATCTCACAGCCTGCTCCACAGTGTCTGTTCAGGGATCTCACAGCCTGCTCCACAGTGTCTGTTCAGAGATCTCACATCCTGCTCCACAGTGTCTGTTCAGAGATCTCACAGCCTGCTCCACAGTGTCTGTTCAGAGATCTCACAGCCTGCTCCACAGAGTCTGTTCAGAGATCTCACATCCTGCTCCACAGTGTCTGTTCAGAGATCTCACAGCCTGCTCCACAGTGTCTGTTCAGAGATCTCACATCCTGCTCCACAGAGTCTGTTCAGAGATCTCACATCCTGCTCCACAGTGTCTGTTCAGAGATCTCACAGCCTGCTCCACAGTGTCTGTTCAGGGATCTCACAGCCTGATCCACAGTGTCTGTTCACGGATCTCACAGCCTGATCCACAGTGTCTGTTCAGAGATCTCACAGCCTGCTCCACAGTGTCTGTTCAGGGATCTCACAGCCTGCTCCACAGTGTCTGTTCAGGGATCTTACAGCCTGCTCCACAGTGTCTGTTCACGGATCTCACAGCCTGCTCCACAGTGTCTGTTCAGGGATGTCACAGCCTGCTCCACCGTGTCTGTTCTGAGATCTCACAGCCTGCTCCACAGTGTCTGTTCAGGGATCTCACAGCCTGCTCCAAAGTGTCTGTTCTGTGATCTCACAGCCTGCTCCACAGTGACTGTTCGGAGATCTCACAGCCTGACCCACAATGTCTGTTCTGAGATCTCACAGCCTGCTCCACAGTGTCTGTTCAGGGATCTCACAGCCTGCTCCAGAGTGACTGTTCAGAGATCTCACAGCCTGCTCCACAGTGACTGTTCAGGGATCTGACAGCCTGCTCCACAGTGACTGTTCAGGGATCTCACAGGCTGCTCCACAGTGTCTGTTCAGGGAACTCACAGCCTGACCCACAGTGTCTGTTCAGAGGTCTCACAGACTGCTCCACAGTGTCTGTTCAGGGATCTCACAGCCTGCTCGACAGAGGCTGCTCAGAGATCTCACAGCCTGCTCCACAGTGACTGTTCAGGGATCTCACAGCCTGCTCCACAGTGTCTGTTCAGGGATCTCACAGCCTGCTCGACAGAGGCTGCTCAGAGATCTCACAGCCTGCTCCACAGTGACTGTTCAGGGATCTCACAGACTGCTCCACAGTGTCTGTTCAGGGATCTCACCGGCTGATCCACAGAGGCTGCTCAGAGATCTCACAGCCTGCTCCACAGTGTCTGTTCAGCGATCTCACAGCCTGACCCATAGTGTCTGTTTAGAGGTCTCACAGCCTGCTCCACAGTGTCTGTTCAGAGGTCTCACAGCCTGCTCCACAGTGTCTGTTCTGGGATCTCACAGCCTGCTCCACAGTGACTGTTCAGGGATCTCACAGACTGCTCCACAGTGTCTGTTCAGGGATCTCACCGGCTGATCCACAGAGGCTGCTCAGAGATCTCACAGCCTGCTCCACAGTGTCTGTTCAGCGATCTCACAGCCTGACCCATAGTGTCTGTTTAGAGGTCTCACAGCCTGCTCCACAGTGTCTGTTCAGAGGTCTCACAGCCTGCTCCACAGTGTCTGTTCTGGGATCTCACAGCCTGCTCCACAGAGGCTGCTCAGAGATCTCACAGCCTGCTCCACAGTGACTGTTCAGGGATCTCACAGCCTGCTCCACAGTGACTGTTCAGGGATCTCACAGCCTGCTCCACAGTGACTGTTCAGGGATCTCACAGCCTGCTCCACAGTGACTGTTCAGGGATCTCACAGCCTGCTCCACAGTGACTGTTCAGGGATCTCACAGCCTGCTCCACAGTGTCTGTTCAGGGATCTCACAGCCTGCTCCACAGTGTCTGTTCTGAGATCTCACAGCCTGCTCCACAGTGACTGTTCAGGGATCTCACAGCCTGCTCCACAGTGACTGTTCAGGGATCTCACAGCCTGCTCCACAGAGTCTGTTCAGGGATCTCACAGGCTGCTCCACAGTGTCTGTTCAGGGAACTCACAGCCTGACCCACAGTGTCTGTTCAGAGGTCTCACAGACTGCTCCACAGTGTCTGTTCAGGGATCTCACAGCCTGCTCGACAGAGGCTGCTCAGAGATCTCACAGCCTGACCCACAGTGTCTGTTCAGAGGTCTCACAGACTGCTCCACAGTGTCTGTTCAGGGATCTCACAACCTGCTCGACAGAGGCTGCTCAGAGATCTCACAGCCTGCTCCACAGAGGCTGCTCAGAGATCTCACAGCCTGCTCCACAGTGACTGTTCAGGGATCTCACAGACTGCTCCACAGTGTCTGTTCAGGGATCTCACCGGCTGATCCACAGAGGCTGCTCAGAGATCTCACAGCCTGCTCCACAGTGTCTGTTCAGCGATCTCACAGCCTGACCCATAGTGTCTGTTTAGAGGTCTCACAGCCTGCTCCACAGTGTCTGTTCAGAGGTCTCACAGGCTGCTCCACAGTGTCTGTTCTGGGATCTCACAGCCTGCTCCACAGAGGCTGCTCAGAGATCTCACAGCCTGCTCCACAGTGACTGTTCAGGGATCTCACAGCCTGCTCCACAGTGACTGTTCAGGGATCTCACAGCCTGCTCCACAGTGACTGTTCAGGGATCTCACAGCCTGCTCCACAGTGACTGTTCAGGGATCTCACAGCCTGCTCCACAGTGACTGTTCAGGGATCTCACAGCCTGCTCCACAGTGTCTGTTCAGGGATCTCACAGCCTGCTCCACAGTGTCTGTTCTGAGATCTCACAGCCTGCTCCACAGTGACTGTTCAGGGATCTCACAGCCTGCTCCACAGTGACTGTTCAGGGATCTCACAGCCTGCTCCACAGAGTCTGTTCAGGGATCTCACAGCCTGCTCCACAGTGACTGTTCAGGGATCTCACAGCCTGCTCCACAGTGACTGTTCAGGGATCTCACAGCCTGCTCCACAGTGACTGTTCAGGGATCTCACAGCCTGCTCCACAATGTCTGTTCAGGGATCTCACAGCCTGCTCCACAGTGTCTGTTCAGGGATTCTCACAGGCTGCTCCACAGTGTCTGTTCAGGGAACTCACAGCCTGACCCACAGTGTCTGTTCAGAGGTCTCACAGACTGCTCCACAGTGTCTGTTCAGGGATCTCACAGCCTGCTCGACAGAGGCTGCTCAGAGATCTCACAGCCTGCTCCACAGTGACTGTTGAGGGATCTCACAGCCTGCTCCACAGTGTCTGTTCAGGGATCTCGCACCCAGCTCCACAGTGTCTGTTCAGGGATCTCACCGGCTGATCCACAGAGGCTGCTCAGAGATCTCACAGCCTGCTCCACAGTGACTGTTCAGGGATCTCACAGCCTGCTCCACAGTGATTGTTCAGGGATCTCACAGCCTGCTCCAAAGTGACTGTTCAGGGATCTCACAGCCTGCTCCACAATGTCTGTTCATATATCTCACAGCCTGCTCCACAGTGTCTGTTCAGGGATCTCACAGCCTGCTCCACAGCGTCTGTTCAGAGATCTCACAGCCTGCTCCACAGTGACTGTTCAGGGATCTCACAGCCTGCTCCACAGTGACTGTTCAGGGATCTCACAGCCTGCTCCACAGTGACTGTTCAGGGATCTCACAGCCTGCTCCACAGTGACTGTTCAGGGATCTCACAGCCTGCTCCACAGTGACTGTTCAGGGATCTCACAGCCTGCTCCACAGTGTCTGTTCAGGGATCTCACAGCCTGCTCCACAGTGTCTGTTCTGAGATCTCACAGCCTGCTCCACAGTGACTGTTCAGGGATCTCACATCCTGCTCCACAGTGACTGTTCAGGGATCTCACAGCCTGCTCCACAGAGTCTGTTCAGGGATCTCACAGCCTGCTCCACAGTGACTGTTCAGGGATCTCACAGCCTGCTCCACAGTGACTGTTCAGGGATCTCACAGCCTGCTCCACAGTGACTGTTCAGGGATCTCACAGCCTGCTCCACAATGTCTGTTCAGGGATCTCACAGCCTGCTCCACAGTGTCTGTTCAGGGATTCTCACAGGCTGCTCCACAGTGTCTGTTCAGGGAACTCACAGCCTGACCCACAGTGTCTGTTCAGAGGTCTCACAGACTGCTCCACAGTGTCTGTTCAGGGATCTCACAGCCTGCTCGACAGAGGCTGCTCAGAGATCTCACAGCCTGCTCCACAGTGTCTGTTCAGGGATCTCGCAGCCAGCTCCACAGTGTCTGTTAAGGGATCTCACCGGCTTATCCACAGAGGCTGCTCAGAGATCTCACAGCCTGCTCCACAGTGTCTGTTCAGCGATCTCACAGCCTGACCCATAGTGTCTGTTTAGAGGTCTCACAGCCTGCTCCACAGTGTCTGTTCAGAGGTCTCACAGCCTGCTCCACACTGACTGTTCAGAGATCTGACAGCCTGCTCCACAGTGTCTGTTCTGAGATCTTACTGCCTGCTCCACAGAGGCTGCTCAGGGATCTCACAGCCTGCACTACAGAGTCTGCACAGGGATCTCACAGCCTGCTCCACAGTGACTGTTCAGGGATCTCACAGCCTGCTCCACAGTGACTTTTCAGGGATCTCACAGCCTGCTCCACAGTGTCTGTTCAGGGATCTCACAGCCTGCTCCACAGTGTCTGTTCAGGGATCTCACAGCCTGCTCCACAGTGACTTTTCAGGGAACTCACAGCCTGCTCCACAGTGACTTTTCAGGGATCTCACAGCCTGCTCCACAGTGACTTTTCAGGGATCTCACAGCCTGCTCCACAGTGTCTGTTCAGAGGTCTCACAGCCTGCTCCACAGTGACTGTTCAGAGATCTGACAGCCTGCTCCACAGAGTCTGTTCTGAGATCTTACAGCCTGCTCCACAGAGGCTGCTCAGGGATCTCACAGCCTGCTCCACAGTGACTGTTCAGGGATCTCACAGCCTGCTCCACAGTGTCTGTTCTGAGATCTCACAGCCTGCTCCACAGTGACTGTTCAGGGATCTCACAGCCTGCTCTACAGAGTCTGCTCAGGGATCTCACAGCCTGCTCCACAGTGACTCTTCAGGGATCTCACAGCCTGCTCCACAGTGACTGTTCAGGGAACTCACAGCCTGCTCCACAGTGTCTGTTCAGGGATCTCACAGCCTGCTCCAGAGTGTCTGTTCAGGGATCTCACAGCCTGCTCCACAGTGACTGTTCAGGGATCTCACAGCCTGCTCCACAGTGACTGTTCAGGGATCTCACACACTGCTCCACAGTGTCTGTTCAGGGATCTCACAGCCTGCTCCACAGTGACTGTTCAGGGATCTCACAGCCTGACCCACAGTGTCTGTTCAGAGGTCTCACAGCCTGCTCCACAGTGTCTGTTCAGGGATCTCACAGCCTGCTCCACAGAGGCTGCTCAGAGATCTCACAGCCTGCTCCACAGTGACTGTTCAGGGATCTCACAGCCTGCTCCACAGTGTCTGTTCAGGGATCTCGCAGCCTGCTCCACAGTGACTGTTCAGGGATCTCACAGACTGCTCCACAGTGTCAGTTCAGGGATCTCACCGGCTGAACCACAGAGGCTGCTCAGAGATCTCAAAGCCTGCTCCACAGTGAAAGTTCAGGGATCTCACAGCCTGGTCCAGTGTGACTGTTCAGGGATCTCACAGCCTGCTCCACAGTGATTGTTCAGGGATCTCACAGCCTGCTCCACAGAGTCTGTTCAGGGATCTCACAGCCTGCTCCACAGAGTCTGTTCAGGGATCTCACAGCCTGCTCCACAGTGACTGTTCAGGGATCTCACAGCCTGCTCCACAGTGACTGTTCAGGGATCTCACAGCCTGCTCCACAGTGAAAGTTCTGAGATCTCACAGCCTGCTCCACAGTGACTGTTCAGGGATCTCACAGCCTGCTCCACAGTGACTGTTCAGGGATCTCACAGGCTGCTCCACAGTGTCTGTTCAGGGAACTCACAGCCTGACCCACAGTGTCTGTTCAGAGGTCTCATAGACTGCTCCACAGTGTCTGTTCAGGGATCTCACAGCCTGCTCCACAGAGGCTGCTCAGAGATCTCACAGCCTGCTCCACAGTGAAAGTTCTGAGATCTCACAGCCTGCTCCACAGTGTCTGTTCAGGGATCTCACAGCCTGCTCCACAGAGGCTGCTCAGAGATCTCACAGCCTGCTCCACAGTGAAAGTTCTGAGGTCTCACAGACTGCTCCACAGTGTCTGTTCAGGGATCTCACAGCCTGCTGCACAGTGACTGTTCAGGGATCTCACAGCCTGCTCCACAGTGACTGTTCAGGGATCTCACAGCCTGCTCCACAGTGAAAGTTCTGAGATCTCACAGCCTGCTACACAGTAACTGTTCAGGGATCTCACAGCCTGCTCCACAGTGACTGTTCAGGGATCTCACAGGCTGCTCCACAGTGTCTGTTCAGGGAACTCACAGCCTGACCCACAGTGTCTGTTCAGAGGTCTCACAGCCTGCTCCACAGTGTCTGTTCAGGGATCTCGCAGCCAGCTCCACAGTGTCTGTTCAGGGATCTCACTGGCTGATCCACAGTGACTGTTCAGGGATCTCACAGCCTGCTCCACAGTGAAAGTTCAGGGATCTCACAGCCTGCTCCACAGAGGCTGCTCAGGGATCTCACAGCCTGCTCCACAGTGTCTGTTCAGGGATCTCGCAGCCAGCTCCACAGTGTCTGTTAAGGGATCTCACAGCCTGCTCCACAGAGGCTGCTCAGGGATCTCACAGCCTGCTCCACAGTGACTGTTCAGGGAACTCACAGCCTGACCCACAGTGTCTGTTCAGAGGTCTCACAGCCTGCTCCACAGTGACTGTTCAGAGATCTCACAGCCTGCTCCACAGTGACTGTTCAGAGATCTCACAGCCTGACCCACAGTGTCTGTTCAGAGGTCTCACATCCTGCTCCACAGTGACTGTTCAGAGATCTCACAGCCTGCTCCACAGTGACTGTTCAGGGAACTCACAGCCTGACCCACAGTGTCTGTTCAGAGGTCTCACAGCCTGCTCCACAGTGACTGTTCAGAGATCTCACAGCCTGCTCCACAGTGACTGTTCAGAGATCTCACAGCCTGACCCACAGTGTCTGTTCAGAGATCTCACAGCCTGACCCACAGTGTCTGTTCAGAGGTCTCACAGCCTGCTCCACAGTGTCTGTTCAGAGATCTCACAGCCTGACCCACAGTGTCTGTTCAGGGAACTCACAGCCTGACTCACAGTGTCTGTTCAGAGGTCTCACAGCCTGCTCCACAGTGTCTGTTCAGAGATCTCACAGCCTGACCCACAGTGTCTGTTCAGAGGTCTCACAGCCTGCTCCACAGTGACTGTTCAGGGATCTCACAGCCTGCTCCACAGAGTCTGTTCAGGGATCTCACAGCCTGCTCCACAGTGACTGTTCAGGGATCTCACAGCCTGCTCCACAGTGTCTGTTCTGAGATCTCACAGCCTGCTCCACAGTGACTGTTCAGGGATCTCACAGCCTGCTCCACAGTGACTGTTCAGGGATCTCACAGCCTGCTCTACAGAGTCTGCTCAGGGATCTCACAGCCTGCTCCACAGTGACTGTTCAGGGATCTCACAGCCTGCTCCACAGTGACTGTTCAGGGATCTCACAGCATGCTCCACAGTGACTGTTCAGGGATCTCACAGCCTGCTCCACAGTGTCTGTTCAGGGATCTCACAGCCTGCTCCACAGTGACTGTTCAGGGATCTCACACACTGCTCCACAGTGTCTGTTCTGGGATCTCACAGCCTGCTCCACAGTGACTGCTCAGAGATCTCACAGCCTGCTCCACAGTGACTGTTCAGGGATCTCACAGCCTGCTCCACAGTGTCTGTTCAGGGATCTCGCAGCCAGCTCCACAGTGTCTGTTCAGGGATCTCACCGGCTGAACCACAGAGGCTGCTCAGAGATCTCAAAGCCTGCTCCACAGTGTCTATTCAGGGATCTCACACCCTGCTCCACAGCGTCGGTTCAGGGATTCTCACAGGCTGCTCCACAGTGTCTGTTCGGGGAACTCACAGCCTGACCCACAGTGTCTGTTCAGAGGTCTCACAGACTGCTCCACAGTGTCTGTTCAGGGATCTCACAGCCTGCTCCACAGTGACTGTTCAGGGATCTCAAAACCTGCTCCACAGTGTCTGTTCAGGGATCTCGCAGCCAGCTCCACAGTGTCTGTTAAGGGATCTCACCGGCTTATCCACAGAGGCTGCTCAGAGATCTCACAGCCTGCTCCACAGTGTCTGTTCAGCGATCTCACAGCCTGACCCATAGTGTCTGTTTAGAGGTCTCACAGCCTGCTCCACAGTGTCTGTTCAGAGGTCTCACAGCCTGCTCCACACTGACTGTTCAGAGATCTGACAGCCTGCTCCACAGTGTCTGTTCTGAGATCTTACAGCCTGCTCCACAGAGGCTGCTCAGGGATCTCACAGCCTGCACTACAGAGTCTGCACAGGGATCTCACAGCCTGCTCCACAGTGACTGTTCAGGGATCTCACAGCCTGCTCCACAGTGACTTTTCAGGGATCTCACAGCCTGCTCCACAGTGTCTGTTCAGGGATCTCACAGCCTGCTCCACAGTGTCTGTTCAGGGATCTCACAGCCTGCTCCACAGTGTCTGTTCTGAGATCTCACAGCCTGCTCCACAGTGACTGTTCAGGGATCTCACAGCCTGCTCCACAGTGACTGTTCAGGGATCTCACAGCCTGCTCTACAGAGTCTGCTCAGGGATCTCACAGCCTGCTCCACAGTGACTGTTCAGGGATCTCACAGCCTGCTCCACAGTGACTGTTGAGGGATCTCACAGCCTGCTCCACAGTGTCTGTTCAGGGATCTCACAGCCTGCTCCACAGTGTCTGTTCTGAGATCTCACAGCCTGCTCCACAGTGACTGTTCAGGGATCTCACAGCCTGCTCCACAGTGACTGTTCAGGGATCTCACAGCCTGCTCTACAGAGTCTGCTCAGGGATCTCACAGCCTGCTCCACAGTGACTGTTCAGGGATCTCACAGCCTGCTCCACAGTGTCTGTTCAGGGATCTCACAGCCTGCTCGACAGAGGCTGCTCAGAGATCTCACAGCCTGCTCCACAGTGACTGTTCAGGGATCTCACAGACTGCTCCACAGTGTCTGTTCAGGGATCTCACCGGCTGATCCACAGAGGCTGCTCAGAGATCTCACAGCCTGCTCCACAGTGTCTGTTCAGCGATCTCACAGCCTGACCCATAGTGTCTGTTTAGAGGTCTCACAGCCTGCTCCACAGTGTCTGTTCAGAGGTCTCACAGCCTGCTCCACAGTGTCTGTTCTGGGATCTCACAGCCTGCTCCACAGTGACTGTTCAGGGATCTCACAGACTGCTCCACAGTGTCTGTTCAGGGATCTCACCGGCTGATCCACAGAGGCTGCTCAGAGATCTCACAGCCTGCTCCACAGTGTCTGTTCAGAGATCTCACAGCCTGACCCATAGTGTCTGTTTAGAGGTCTCACAGCCTGCTCCACAGTGTCTGTTCAGAGGTCTCACAGCCTGCTCCACAGTGTCTGTTCTGGGATCTCACAGCCTGCTCCACAGAGGCTGCTCAGAGATCTCACAGCCTGCTCCACAGTGACTGTTCAGGGATCTCACAGCCTGCTCCACAGTGACTGTTCAGGGATCTCACAGCCTGCTCCACAGTGACTGTTCAGGGATCTCACAGCCTGCTCCACAGTGACTGTTCAGGGATCTCACAGCCTGCTCCACAGTGACTGTTCAGGGATCTCACAGCCTGCTCCACAGTGTCTGTTCAGGGATCTCACAGCCTGCTCCACAGTGTCTGTTCTGAGATCTCACAGCCTGCTCCACAGTGACTGTTCAGGGATCTCACAGCCTGCTCCACAGTGACTGTTCAGGGATCTCACAGCCTGCTCCACAGAGTCTGTTCAGGGATCTCACAGGCTGCTCCACAGTGTCTGTTCAGGGAACTCACAGCCTGACCCACAGTGTCTGTTCAGAGGTCTCACAGACTGCTCCACAGTGTCTGTTCAGGGATCTCACAGCCTGCTCGACAGAGGCTGCTCAGAGATCTCACAGCCTGACCCACAGTGTCTGTTCAGAGGTCTCACAGACTGCTCCACAGTGTCTGTTCAGGGATCTCACAACCTGCTCGACAGAGGCTGCTCAGAGATCTCACAGCCTGCTCCACAGAGGCTGCTCAGAGATCTCACAGCCTGCTCCACAGTGACTGTTCAGGGATCTCACAGACTGCTCCACAGTGTCTGTTCAGGGATCTCACCGGCTGATCCACAGAGGCTGCTCAGAGATCTCACAGCCTGCTCCACAGTGTCTGTTCAGCGATCTCACAGCCTGACCCATAGTGTCTGTTTAGAGGTCTCACAGCCTGCTCCACAGTGTCTGTTCAGAGGTCTCACAGGCTGCTCCACAGTGTCTGTTCTGGGATCTCACAGCCTGCTCCACAGAGGCTGCTCAGAGATCTCACAGCCTGCTCCACAGTGACTGTTCAGGGATCTCACAGCCTGCTCCACAGTGACTGTTCAGGGATCTCACAGCCTGCTCCACAGTGACTGTTCAGGGATCTCACAGCCTGCTCCACAGTGACTGTTCAGGGATCTCACAGCCTGCTCCACAGTGACTGTTCAGGGATCTCACAGCCTGCTCCACAGTGTCTGTTCAGGGATCTCACAGCCTGCTCCACAGTGTCTGTTCTGAGATCTCACAGCCTGCTCCACAGTGACTGTTCAGGGATCTCACAGCCTGCTCCACAGTGACTGTTCAGGGATCTCACAGCCTGCTCCACAGAGTCTGTTCAGGGATCTCACAGCCTGCTCCACAGTGACTGTTCAGGGATCTCACAGCCTGCTCCACAGTGACTGTTCAGGGATCTCACAGCCTGCTCCACAGTGACTGTTCAGGGATCTCACAGCCTGCTCCACAATGTCTGTTCAGGGATCTCACAGCCTGCTCCACAGTGTCTGTTCAGGGATTCTCACAGGCTGCTCCACAGTGTCTGTTCAGGGAACTCACAGCCTGACCCACAGTGTCTGTTCAGAGGTCTCACAGACTGCTCCACAGTGTCTGTTCAGGGATCTCACAGCCTGCTCGACAGAGGCTGCTCAGAGATCTCACAGCCTGCTCCACAGTGACTGTTGAGGGATCTCACAGCCTGCTCCACAGTGTCTGTTCAGGGATCTCGCACCCAGCTCCACAGTGTCTGTTCAGGGATCTCACCGGCTGATCCACAGAGGCTGCTCAGAGATCTCACAGCCTGCTCCACAGTGACTGTTCAGGGATCTCACAGCCTGCTCCACAGTGATTGTTCAGGGATCTCACAGCCTGCTCCAAAGTGACTGTTCAGGGATCTCACAGCCTGCTCCACAATGTCTGTTCATATATCTCACAGCCTGCTCCACAGTGTCTGTTCAGGGATCTCACAGCCTGCTCCACAGCGTCTGTTCAGAGATCTCACAGCCTGCTCCACCATGACTGTTCAGGGATCTCACAGCCTGCTCCACAGTGACTGTTCAGGGATCTCACAGCCTGCTCCACAGTGACTGTTCAGGGATCTCACAGCCTGCTCCACAGTGACTGTTCAGGGATCTCACAGCCTGCTCCACAGTGACTGTTCAGGGATCTCACAGCCTGCTCCACAGTGTCTGTTCAGGGATCTCACAGCCTGCTCCACAGTGTCTGTTATGAGATCTCACAGCCTGCTCCACAGTGACTGTTCAGGGATCTCACATCCTGCTCCACAGTGACTGTTCAGGGATCTCACAGCCTGCTCCACAGAGTCTGTTCAGGGATCTCACAGCCTGCTCCACAGTGACTGTTCAGGGATCTCACAGCCTGCTCCACAGTGACTGTTCAGGGATCTCACAGCCTGCTCCACAGTGACTGTTCAGGGATCTCACAGCCTGCTCCACAGTGTCTGTTCAGGGATTCTCACAGGCTGCTCCACAGTGTCTGTTCAGGGAACTCACAGCCTGACCCACAGTGTCTGTTCAGAGGTCTCACAGACTGCTCCACAGTGTCTGTTCAGGGATCTCACAGCCTGCTCGACAGAGGCTGCTCAGAGATCTCACAGCCTGCTCCACAGTGTCTGTTCAGGGATCTCGCAGCCAGCTCCACAGTGTCTGTTAAGGGATCTCACCGGCTTATCCACAGAGGCTGCTCAGAGATCTCACAGCCTGCTCCACAGTGTCTGTTCAGCGATCTCACAGCCTGACCCATAGTGTCTGTTTAGAGGTCTCACAGCCTGCTCCACAGTGTCTGTTCAGAGGTCTCACAGCCTGCTCCACACTGACTGTTCAGAGATCTGACAGCCTGCTCCACAGTGTCTGTTCTGAGATCCTACTGCCTGCTCCACAGAGGCTGCTCAGGGATCTCACAGCCTGCACTACAGAGTCTGCACAGGGATCTCACAGCCTGCTCCACAGTGACTGTTCAGGGATCTCACAGCCTGCTCCACAGTGACTTTTCAGGGATCTCACAGCCTGCTCCACAGTGTCTGTTCAGGGATCTCACAGCCTGCTCCACAGTGTCTGTTCAGGGATCTCACAGCCTGCTCCACAGTGACTTTTCAGGGAACTCACAGCCTGCTCCACAGTGACTTTTCAGGGATCTCACAGCCTGCTCCACAGTGACTTTTCAGGGATCTCACAGCCTGCTCCACAGTGTCTGTTCAGAGGTCTCACAGCCTGCTCCACAGTGACTGTTCAGAGATCTGACAGCCTGCTCCACAGAGTCTGTTCTGAGATCTTACAGCCTGCTCCACAGAGGCTGCTCAGGGATCTCACAGCCTGCTCCACAGTGACTGTTCAGGGATCTCACAGCCTGCTCCACAGTGTCTGTTCTGAGATCTCACAGCCTGCTCCACCGTGACTGTTCAGGGATCTCACAGCCTGCTCTACAGAGTCTGCTCAGGGATCTCACAGCCTGCTCCACAGTGACTCTTCAGGGATCTCACAGCCTGCTCCACAGTGACTGTTCAGGGAACTCACAGCCTGCTCCAGAGTGTCTGTTCAGGGATCTCACAGCCTGCTCCACAGTGACTGTTCAGGGATCTCACAGCCTGCTCCACAGTGACTGTTCAGGGATCTCACACACTGCTCCACAGTGTCTGTTCAGGGATCTCACAGCCTGCTCCACAGTGACTGTTCAGGGATCTCACAGCCTGACCCACAGTGTCTGTTCAGAGGTCTCACAGCCTGCTCCACAGTGTCTGTTCAGGGATCTCACAGCCTGCTCCACAGAGGCTGCTCAGAGATCTCACAGCCTGCTCCACAGTGACTGTTCAGGGATCTCACAGCCTGCTCCACAGTGTCTGTTCAGGGATCTCGCAGCCTGCTCCACAGTGACTGTTCAGGGATCTCACAGACTGCTCCACAGTGTCAGTTCAGGGATCTCACCGGCTGAACCACAGAGGCTGCTCAGAGATCTCAAAGCCTGCTCCACAGTGAAAGTTCAGGGATCTCACAGCCTGGTCCAGTGTGACTGTTCAGGGATCTCACAGCCTGCTCCACAGTGATTGTTCAGGGATCTCACAGCCTGCTCCACAGAGTCTGTTCAGGGATCTCACAGCCTGCTCCACAGAGTCTGTTCAGGGATCTCACTGCCTGCTCCACAGTGACTGTTCAGGGATCTCACAGCCTGCTCCACAGTGACTGTTCAGGGATCTCACAGCCTGCTCCACAGTGAAAGTTCTGAGATCTCACAGCCTGCTCCACAGTGACTGTTCAGGGATCTCACAGCCTGCTCCACAGTGACTGTTCAGGGATCTCACAGGCTGCTCCACAGTGTCTGTTCAGGGAACTCACAGCCTGACCCACAGTGTCTGTTCAGAGGTCTCATAGACTGCTCCACAGTGTCTGTTCAGGGATCTCACAGCCTGCTCCACAGAGGCTGCTCAGAGATCTCACAGCCTGCTCCACAGTGAAAGTTCTGAGATCTCACAGCCTGCTCCACAGTGTCTGTTCAGGGATCTCACAGCCTGCTCCACAGAGGCTGCTCAGAGATCTCACAGCCTGCTCCACAGTGAAAGTTCTGAGGTCTCACAGACTGCTCCACAGTGTCTGTTCAGGGATCTCACAGCCTGCTCCACAGTGACTGTTCAGGGATCTCACAGCCTGCTCCACAGTGACTGTTCAGGGATCTCACAGCCTGCTCCACAGTGAAAGTTCTGAGATCTCACAGCCTGCTACACAGTAACTGTTCAGGGATCTCACAGCCTGCTCCACAGTGACTGTTCAGGGATCTCACAGGCTGCTCCACAGTGTCTGTTCAGGGAACTCACAGCCTGACCCACAGTGTCTGTTCAGAGGTCTCACAGCCTGCTCCACAGTGTCTGTTCAGGGATCTCGCAGCCAGCTCCACAGTGTCTGTTCAGGGATCTCACTGGCTGATCCACAGTGACTGTTCAGGGATCTCACAGCCTGCTCCACAGTGAAAGTTCAGGGATCTCACAGCCTGCTCCACAGAGGCTGCTCAGGGATCTCACAGCCTGCTCCACAGTGTCTGTTCAGGGATCTCGCAGCCAGCTCCACAGTGTCTGTTAAGGGATCTCACAGCCTGCTCCACAGAGGCTGCTCAGGGATCTCACAGCCTGCTCCACAGTGACTGTTCAGGGAACTCACAGCCTGACCCACAGTGTCTGTTCAGAGGTCTCACAGCCTGCTCCACAGTGACTGTTCAGAGATCTCACAGCCTGCTCCACAGTGACTGTTCAGAGATCTCACAGCCTGACCCACAGTGTCTGTTCAGAGGTCTCACATCCTGCTCCACAGTGACTGTTCAGAGATCTCACAGCCTGCTCCACAGTGACTGTTCAGGGAACTCACAGCCTGACCCACAGTGTCTGTTCAGAGGTCTCACAGCCTGCTCCACAGTGACTGTTCAGAGATCTCACAGCCTGCTCCACAGTGACTGTTCAGAGATCTCACAGCCTGACCCACAGTGTCTGTTCAGAGATCTCACAGCCTGACCCACAGTGTCTGTTCAGAGGTCTCACAGCCTGCTCCACAGTGTCTGTTCAGAGATCTCACAGCCTGACCCACAGTGTCTGTTCAGGGAACTCACAGCCTGACTCACAGTGTCTGTTCAGAGGTCTCACAGCCTGCTCCACAGTGTCTGTTCAGAGATCTCACAGCCTGACCCACAGTGTCTGTTCAGAGGTCTCACAGCCTGCTCCACAGTGACTGTTCAGGGATCTCACAGCCTGCTCCACAGAGTCTGTTCAGGGATCTCACAGCCTGCTCCACAGTGACTGTTCAGGGATCTCACAGCCTGCTCCACAGTGTCTGTTCTGAGATCTCACAGCCTGCTCCACAGTGACTGTTCAGGGATCTCACAGCCTGCTCCACAGTGACTGTTCAGGGATCTCACAGCCTGCTCTACAGAGTCTGCTCAGGGATCTCACAGCCTGCTCCACAGTGACTGTTCAGGGATCTCACAGCCTGCTCCACAGTGACTGTTCAGGGATCTCACAGCCTGACCCACAGTGTCTGTTCAGAGGTCTCATAGACTGCTCCACAGTGTCTGTTCAGGGATCTCACAGCCTGCTCCACAGAGGCTGCTCAGAGATCTCACAGCCTGCTCCACAGTGAAAGTTCTGAGATCTCACAGCCTGCTCCACAGTGTCTGTTCAGGGATCTCACAGCCTGCTCCACAGAGGCTGCTCAGAGATCTCACAGCCTGCTCCACAGTGAAAGTTCTGAGGTCTCACAGACTGCTCCACAGTGTCTGTTCAGGGATCTCACAGCCTGCTCCACAGTGACTGTTCAGGGATCTCACAGCCTGCTCCACAGTGACTGTTCAGGGATCTCACAGCCTGCTCCACAGTGAAAGTTCTGAGATCTCACAGCCTGCTACACAGTAACTGTTCAGGGATCTCACAGCCTGCTCCACAGTGACTGTTCAGGGATCTCACAGGCTGCTCCACAGTGTCTGTTCAGGGAACTCACAGCCTGACCCACAGTGTCTGTTCAGAGGTCTCACAGCCTGCTCCACAGTGTCTGTTCAGGGATCTCGCAGCCAGCTCCACAGTGTCTGTTCAGGGATCTCACTGGCTGATCCACAGTGACTGTTCAGGGATCTCACAGCCTGCTCCACAGTGAAAGTTCAGGGATCTCACAGCCTGCTCCACAGAGGCTGCTCAGGGATCTCACAGCCTGCTCCACAGTGTCTGTTCAGGGATCTCGCAGCCAGCTCCACAGTGTCTGTTAAGGGATCTCACAGCCTGCTCCACAGAGGCTGCTCAGGGATCTCACAGCCTGCTCCACAGTGACTGTTCAGGGAACTCACAGCCTGACCCACAGTGTCTGTTCAGAGGTCTCACAGCCTGCTCCACAGTGACTGTTCAGAGATCTCACAGCCTGCTCCACAGTGACTGTTCAGAGATCTCACAGCCTGACCCACAGTGTCTGTTCAGAGGTCTCACATCCTGCTCCACAGTGACTGTTCAGAGATCTCACAGCCTGCTCCACAGTGACTGTTCAGGGAACTCACAGCCTGACCCACAGTGTCTGTTCAGAGGTCTCACAGCCTGCTCCACAGTGACTGTTCAGAGATCTCACAGCCTGCTCCACAGTGACTGTTCAGAGATCTCACAGCCTGACCCACAGTGTCTGTTCAGAGATCTCACAGCCTGACCCACAGTGTCTGTTCAGAGGTCTCACAGCCTGCTCCACAGTGTCTGTTCAGAGATCTCACAGCCTGACCCACAGTGTCTGTTCAGGGAACTCACAGCCTGACTCACAGTGTCTGTTCAGAGGTCTCACAGCCTGCTCCACAGTGTCTGTTCAGAGATCTCACAGCCTGACCCACAGTGTCTGTTCAGAGGTCTCACAGCCTGCTCCACAGTGACTGTTCAGGGATCTCACAGCCTGCTCCACAGAGTCTGTTCAGGGATCTCACAGCCTGCTCCACAGTGACTGTTCAGGGATCTCACAGCCTGCTCCACAGTGTCTGTTCTGAGATCTCACAGCCTGCTCCACAGTGACTGTTCAGGGATCTCACAGCCTGCTCCACAGTGACTGTTCAGGGATCTCACAGCCTGCTCTACAGAGTCTGCTCAGGGATCTCACAGCCTGCTCCACAGTGACTGTTCAGGGATCTCACAGCCTGCTCCACAGTGACTGTTCAGGGATCTCACAGCATGCTCCACAGTGACTGTTCAGGGATCTCACAGCCTGCTCCACAGTGTCTGTTCAGGGATCTCACAGCCTGCTCCACAGTGACTGTTCAGGGATCTCACACACTGCTCCACAGTGTCTGTTCTGGGATCTCACAGCCTGCTCCACAGTGACTGCTCAGAGATCTCACAGCCTGCTCCACAGTGACTGTTCAGGGATCTCACAGCCTGCTCCACAGTGTCTGTTCAGGGATCTCGCAGCCAGCTCCACAGTGTCTGTTCAGGGATCTCACCGGCTGAACCACAGAGGCTGCTCAGAGATCTCAAAGCCTGCTCCACAGTGTCTATTCAGGGATCTCACACCCTGCTCCACAGCGTCGGTTCAGGGATTCTCACAGGCTGCTCCACAGTGTCTGTTCGGGGAACTCACAGCCTGACCCACAGTGTCTGTTCAGAGGTCTCACAGACTGCTCCACAGTGTCTGTTCAGGGATCTCACAGCCTGCTCCACAGTGACTGTTCAGGGATCTCACAGCCTGCTCCACAGTGTCTGTTCAGGGATCTCGCAGCCAGCTCCACAGTGTCTGTTAAGGGATCTCACCGGCTTATCCACAGAGGCTGCTCAGAGATCTCACAGCCTGCTCCACAGTGTCTGTTCAGCGATCTCACAGCCTGACCCATAGTGTCTGTTTAGAGGTCTCACAGCCTGCTCCACAGTGTCTGTTCAGAGGTCTCACAGCCTGCTCCACACTGACTGTTCAGAGATCTGACAGCCTGCTCCACAGTGTCTGTTCTGAGATCTTACAGCCTGCTCCACAGAGGCTGCTCAGGGATCTCACAGCCTGCACTACAGAGTCTGCACAGGGATCTCACAGCCTGCTCCACAGTGACTGTTCAGGGATCTCACAGCCTGCTCCACAGTGACTTTTCAGGGATCTCACAGCCTGCTCCACAGTGTCTGTTCAGGGATCTCACAGCCTGCTCCACAGTGTCTGTTCAGGGATCTCACAGCCTGCTCCACAGTGTCTGTTCTGAGATCTCACAGCCTGCTCCACAGTGACTGTTCAGGGATCTCACAGCCTGCTCCACAGTGACTGTTCAGGGATCTCACAGCCTGCTCTACAGAGTCTGCTCAGGGATCTCACAGCCTGCTCCACAGTGACTGTTCAGGGATCTCACAGCCTGCTCCACAGTGACTGTTGAGGGATCTCACAGCCTGCTCCACAGTGTCTGTTCAGGGATCTCACAGCCTGCTCCACAGTGTCTGTTCTGAGATCTCACAGCCTGCTCCACAGTGACTGTTCAGGGATCTCACAGCCTGCTCCACAGTGACTGTTCAGGGATCTCACAGCCTGCTCTACAGAGTCTGCTCAGGGATCTCACAGCCTGCTCCACAGTGACTGTTCAGGGATCTCACAGCCTGCTCCACAGTGACTGTTCAGGGATCTCACAGCCTGCTCCACAGTGACTGTTCAGGGATCTCACAGCCTGCTCCACAGTGTCTGTTCAGGGATCTCACAGCCTGCTCCACAGTGACTGTTCAGGGATCTCACAGCCTGCTCCACAGTGACTGTTCAGGGATCTCACACACTGCTCCACAGTGTCTGTTCAGGGATCTCACAGCCTGCTCCACAGTGACTGTTCAGGGATCTCACAGCCTGACCCACAGTGTCTGTTCAGAGGTCTCACAGCCTGCTCCACAGTGTCTGTTCAGGGATCTCACAGCCTGCTCCACAGAGGCTGCTCAGAGATCTCACAGCCTGCTCCACAGTGACTGTTCAGGGATCTCACAGCCTGCTCCACAGTGTCTGTTCAGGGATCTCGCAGCCAGCTCCACAGTGTCTGTTCAGGGATCTCACCGGCTGAACCACAGAGGCTGCTCAGAGATCTCAAAGCCTGCTCCACAGTGTCTGTTCAGGGATCTCACACCCTGCTCCACAGCGTCGGTTCAGGGATTCTCACAGGCTGCTCCACAGTGTCTGTTCGGGGAACTCACAGCCTGACCCACAGTGTCTGTTCAGAGGTCTCACAGACTGCTCCACAGTGTCTGTTCAGGGATATCACAGCCTGCTCCACAGTGACTGTTCAGGGATCTCACAGCCTGCTCCACAGTGTCTGTTCAGGGATCTCGCAGCCAGCTCCACAGTGTCTGTTAAGGGATCTCACCGGCTTATCCACAGA
Source organism: Heterodontus francisci (assembly GCF_036365525.1). NCBI lineage: Eukaryota > Metazoa > Chordata > Chondrichthyes > Heterodontiformes > Heterodontidae > Heterodontus > Heterodontus francisci. Next base: position 126,256,984 of record NC_090378.1, on the reverse strand, counting down.
GGCTGCTCAGAGATCTCACAGCCTGCTCCACAGTGTCTGTTCAGCGATCTCACAGCCTGACCCATAGTGTCTGTTTAGAGGTCTCACAGCCTGCTCCACAGTGTCTGTTCAGAGGTCTCACAGCCTGCTCCACACTGACTGTTCAGAGATCTGACAGCCTGCTCCACAGTGTCTGTTCTGAGATCTTACAGCCTGCTCCACAGAGGCTGCTCAGGGATCTCACAGCCTGCACTACAGAGTCTGCACAGGGATCTCACAGCCTGCTCCACAGTGACTGTTCAGGGATCTCACAGCCTGCTCCACAGTGACTTTTCAGGGATCTCACAGCCTGCTCCACAGTGTCTGTTCAGGGATCTCACAGCCTGCTCCACAGTGTCTGTTCAGGGATCTCACAGCCTGCTCCACAGTGACTTTTCAGGGATCTCACAGCCTGCTCCACAGTGACTTTTCAGGGATCTCACAGCCTGCTCCACAGTGACTTTTCAGGGATCTCACAGCCTGCTCCACAGTGTCTGTTCAGAGGTCTCACAGCCTGCTCCACAGTGACTGTTCAGAGATCTGACAGCCTGCTCCACAGTGTCTGTTCTGAGATCTTACAGCCTGCTCCACAGAGGCTGCTCAGGGATCTCACAGCCTGCTCCACAGTGACTGTTCAGGGATCTCACAGCCTGCTCCACAGCGTCTGTTCTGAGATCTCACAGCCTGCTCCACAGTGACTGTTCAGGGATCTCACAGCCTGCTCTACAGAGTCTGTTCAGGGATCTCACAGCCTGCTCCACAGTGACTCTTCAGGGATCTCACAGCCTGCTCCACAGTGTCTGTTCAGGGATCTCACAGCCTGCTCCAGAGTGTCTGTTCAGGGATCTCACAGCCTGCTCCACAGTGACTGTTCAGGGATCTCACAGCCTGCTCCACAGTGACTGTTCAGGGATCTCACAGCCTGCTCCACAGTGTCTGTTCAGGGATCTCACAGCCTGCTCCACAGTGACTGTTCAGGGATCTCACAGCCTGACCCACAGTGTCTGTTCAGAAGTCTCACAGCCTGCTCCACAGTGTCTGTTCAGGGATCTCACAGCCTGCTCCACAGAGGCTGCTCAGAGATCTCACAGCCTGCTCCACAGTGACTGTTCAGGGATCTCACAGCCTGCTCCACAGTGTCTGTTCAGGGATCTCGCAGCCTGCTCCACAGTGACTGTTCAGGGATCTCACAGACTGCTCCACAGTGTCTGTTCAGGGATCTCACCGGCTGAACCACAGAGGCTGCTCAGAGATCTCAAAGCCTGCTCCACAGTGAAAGTTCAGGGATCTCACAGCCTGGTCCAGTGTGACTGTTCAGGGATCTCACAGCCTGCTCCACAGTGATTGTTCAGGGATCTCACAGCCTGCTCCACAGAGTCTGTTCAGGGATCTCACAGCCTGCTCCACAGAGTCTGTTCAGGGATCTCACAGCCTGCTCCACAGTGACTGTTCAGGGATCTCACAGCCTGCTCCACAGTGACTGTTCAGGGATCTCACAGCCTGCTCCACAGTGAAAGTTCTGAGATCTGACAGCCTGCTCCACAGTGACTGTTCAGGGATCTCACAGCCTGCTCCACAGTGACTGTTCAGGGATCTCACAGGCTGCTCCACAGTGTCTGTTCAGGGAACTCACAGCCTGACCCACAGTGTCTGTTCAGAGGTCTCACAGACTGCTCCACAGTGTCTGTTCAGGGATCTCACAGCCTGCTCCACAGAGGCTGCTCAGAGATCTCACAGCCTGCTCCACAGTGAAAGTTCTGAGATCTCACAGCCTGCTCCACAGTGTCTGTTCAGGGATCTCACAGCCTGCTCCACAGAGGCTGCTCAGAGATCTCACAGCCTGCTCCACAGTGAAAGTTCTGAGGTCTCACAGACTGCTCCACAGTGTCTGTTCAGGGATCTCACAGCCTGCTCCACAGTGACTGTTCAGGGATCTCACAGCCTGCTCCACAGTGACTGTTCAGGGATCTCACAGCCTGCTCCACAGTGAAAGTTCTGAGATCTCACAGCCTGCTCCACAGTAACTGTTCAGGGATCTCACAGCCTGCTCCACAGTGACTGTTCAGGGATCTCACAGGCTGTTCCACAGTGTCTGTTCAGGGATCTCGCAGCCAGCTCCACAGTGTCTGTTCAGGGATCTCACCGGCTGATCCACAGTGACTGTTCAGGGATCTCACAGCCTGCTCCACAGTGAAAGTTCAGGGATCTCGCAGCCAGCTCCACAGTGTCTGTTCAGGGATCTCACCGGCTGATCCACAGTGACTGTTCAGGGATCTCACAGCCTGCTCCACAGTGAAAGTTCAGGGATCTCACAGCCTGCTCCACAGAGGCTGCTCAGGGATCTCACAGCCTGCTCCACAGTGTCTGTTCAGGGATCTCGCAGCCAGCTCCACAGTGTCTGTTAAGGGATCTCACAGCCTGCTCCACAGAGGCTGCTCAGGGATCTCACAGCCTGCTCCACAGTGACTGTTCAGGGAACTCACAGCCTGACCCACAGTGTCTGTTCAGAGGTCTCACAGCCTGCTCCACAGTGACTGTTCAGAGATCTCACAGCCTGCTCCACAGTGACTGTTCAGAGATCTCACAGCCTGACCCACAGTGTCTGTTCAGAGGTCTCACAGCCTGCTCCACAGTGACTGTTCAGAGATCTCACAGCCTGCTCCACAGTGACTGTTCAGAGATCTCACAGCCTGACCCACAGTGTCTGTTCAGAGGTCTCACAGCCTGCTCCACAGTGACTGTTCAGAGATCTCACAGCCTGCTCCACAGTGACTGTTCAGGGATCTCACAGCCTGCTCCACAGAGTCTGTTCAGGGATCTCACAGCCTGCTCCACAGTGACTGTTCAGGGATCTCACAGCCTGCTCCACAGTGTCTGTTCTGAGATCTCACAGCCTGCTCCACAGTGACTGTTCAGGGATCTCACAGCCTGCTCCACAGTGACTGTTCAGGGATCTCACAGCCTGCTCTACAGAGTCTGCTCAGGGATCTCACAGCCTGCTCCACAGTGACTGTTCAGGGATCTCACAGCCTGCTCCACAGTGACTGTTCAGGGATCTCACAGCCTGCTCCACAGTGACTGTTCAGGGATCTCACAGCCTGCTCCACAGTGTCTGTTGAGGGATCTCACAGCCTGCTCCAGAGTGTCTGTTCAGGGATCTCACAGCCTGCTCCACAGTGACTGTTCAGGGATCTCACAGCCTGCTCCACAGTGACTGTTCAGGGATCTCACAGCCTGACCCACAGTGTCTGTTCAGAGGTCTCACAGCCTGCTCCACAGTGTCTGTTCAGGGATCTCAAAGCCTGCTCCACAGAGGCTGCTCAGAGATCTCACAGCCTGCTCCACAGTGACTGTTCAGGGATCTCACAGCCTGCTCCACAGTGACTTTTCAGGGATCTCACAGCCTGCTCCACAGTGTCTGTTCAGGGATCTCACAGCCTGCTCCACAGTGTCTGTTCAGGGATCTCACAGCCTGCTCCACAGTGACTTTTCAGGGATCTCACAGCCTGCTCCACAGTGACTTTTCAGGGATCTCACAGCCTGCTCCACAGTGACTTTTCAGGGATCTCACAGCCTGCTCCACAGTGTCTGTTCAGAGGTCTCACAGCCTGCTCCACAGTGACTGTTCAGAGATCTGACAGCCTGCTCCACAGTGTCTATTCTGAGATCTTACAGCCTGCTCCACAGAGGCTGCTCAGGGATCTCACAGCCTGCTCCACAGTGACTGTTCAGGGATCCCACAGCCTGCTCCACAGCGTCTGTTCTGAGATCTCACAGCCTGCTCCACAGTGACTGTTCAGGGATCTCACAGCCTGCTCTACAGAGTCTGTTCAGGGATCTCACAGCCTGCTCCACAGTGACTCTTCAGGGATCTCACAGCCTGCTCCACAGTGTCTGTTCAGGGATCTCACAGCCTGCTCCAGAGTGTCTGTTCAGGGATCTCACAGCCTGCTCCACAGTGACTGTTCAGGGATCTCACAGCCTGCTCCACAGTGACTGTTCAGGGATCTCACACACTGCTCCACAGTGTCTGTTCAGGGATCTCACAGCCTGCTCCACAGTGACTGTTCAGGGATCTCACAGCCTGACCCACAGTGTCTGTTCAGAGGTCTCACAGCCTGCTCCACAGTGTCTGTTCAGGGATCTCACAGCCTGCTCCACAGAGGCTGCTCAGAGATCTCACAGCCTGCTCCACAGTGACTGTTCAGGGATCTCACAGCCTGCTCCACAGTGTCTGTTCAGGGATCTCGCAGCCTGCTCCACAGTGACTGTTCAGGGATCTCACAGACTGCTCCACAGTGTCTGTTCAGGGATCTCACCGGCTGAACCACAGAGGCTGCTCAGAGATCTCAAAGCCTGCTCCACAGTGAAAGTTCAGGGATCTCACAGCCTGGTCCAGTGTGACTGTTCAGGGATCTCACAGCCTGCTCCACAGTGATTGTTCAGGGATCTCACAGCCTGCTCCACAGAGTCTGTTCAGGGATCTCACAGCCTGCTCCACAGAGTCTGTTCAGGGATCTCACAGCCTGCTCCACAGTGACTGTTCAGGGATCTCACAGCCTGCTCCACAGTGACTGTTCAGGGATCTCACAGCCTGCTCCACAGTGAAAGTTCTGAGATCTCACAGCCTGCTCCACAGTGACTGTTCAGGGATCTCACAGCCTGCTCCACAGTGACTGTTCAGGGATCTCACAGGCTGCTCCACAGTGTCTGTTCAGGGAACTCACAGCCTGACCCACAGTGTCTGTTCAGAGGTCTCACAGACTGCTCCACAGTGTCTGTTCAGGGATCTCACAGCCTGCTCCACAGAGGCTGCTCAGAGATCTCACAGCCTGCTCCACAGTGAAAGTTCTGAGATCTCACAGCCTGCTCCACAGTGTCTGTTCAGGGATCTCACAGCCTGCTCCACAGAGGCTGCTCAGAGATCTCACAGCCTGCTCCACAGTGAAAGTTCTGAGGTCTCACAGACTGCTCCACAGTGTCTGTTCAGGGATCTCACAGCCTGCTCCACAGTGACTGTTCAGGGATCTCACAGCCTGCTCCACAGTGACTGTTCAGGGATCTCACAGCCTGCTCCACAGTGAAAGTTCTGAGATCTCACAGCCTGCTCCACAGTAACTGTTCAGGGATCTCACAGCCTGCTCCACAGTGACTGTTCAGGGATCTCACAGGCTGTTCCACAGTGTCTGTTCAGGGAACTCACAGCCTGACCCACAGTGTCTGTTCAGAGGTCTCACAGCCTGCTCCACAGTGTCTGTTCAGGGATCTCGCAGCCAGCTCCACAGTGTCTGTTCAGGGATCTCACCGGCTGATCCACAGTGACTGTTCAGGGATCTCACAGCCTGCTCCACAGTGAAAGTTCAGGGATCTCACAGCCTGCTCCACAGAGGCTGCTCAGGGATCTCACAGCCTGCTCCACAGTGTCTGTTCAGGGATCTCGCAGCCAGCTCCACAGTGTCTGTTAAGGGATCTCACAGCCTGCTCCACAGAGGCTGCTCAGGGATCTCACAGCCTGCTCCACAGTGACTGTTCAGGGAACTCACAGCCTGACCCACAGTGTCTGTTCAGAGGTCTCACAGCCTGCTCCACAGTGACTGTTCAGAGATCTCACAGCCTGCTCCACAGTGACTGTTCAGAGATCTCACAGCCTGACCCACAGTGTCTGTTCAGAGGTCTCACAGCCTGCTCCACAGTGACTGTTCAGAGATCTCACAGCCTGCTCCACAGTGACTGTTCAGAGATCTCACAGCCTGACCCACAGTGTCTGTTCAGAGGTCTCACAGCCTGCTCCACAGTGACTGTTCAGAGATCTCACAGCCTGCTCCACAGTGACTGTTCAGGGATCTCACAGCCTGCTCCACAGAGTCTGTTCAGGGATCTCACAGCCTGCTCCACAGTGACTGTTCAGGGATCTCACAGCCTGCTCCACAGTGTCTGTTCTGAGATCTCACAGCCTGCTCCACAGTGACTGTTCAGGGATCTCACAGCCTGCTCCACAGAGGCTGCTCAGAGATCTCACAGCCTGCTCCACAGTGACTGTTCAGGGATCTCACAGCCTGCTCCACAGTGTCTGTTCAGGGATCTCGCAGCCTGCTCCACAGTGACTGTTCAGGGATCTCACAGACTGCTCCACAGTGTCTGTTCAGGGATCTCACCGGCTGAACCACAGAGGCTGCTCAGAGATCTCAAAGCCTGCTCCACAGTGAAAGTTCAGGGATCTCACAGCCTGGTCCAGTGTGACTGTTCAGGGATCTCACAGCCTGCTCCACAGTGATTGTTCAGGGATCTCACAGCCTGCTCCACAGAGTCTGTTCAGGGATCTCACAGCCTGCTCCACAGAGTCTGTTCAGGGATCTCACAGCCTGCTCCACAGTGACTGTTCAGGGATCTCACAGCCTGCTCCACAGTGACTGTTCAGGGATCTCACAGCCTGCTCCACAGTGACTGTTCAGGGATCTCACAGGCTGCTCCACAGTGTCTGTTCAGGGAACTCACAGCCTGACCCACAGTGTCTGTTCAGAGGTCTCACAGACTGCTCCACAGTGTCTGTTCAGGGATCTCACAGCCTGCTCCACAGAGGCTGCTCAGAGATCTCACAGCCTGCTCCACAGTGAAAGTTCTGAGATCTCACAGCCTGCTCCACAGTGTCTGTTCAGGGATCTCACAGCCTGCTCCACAGAGGCTGCTCAGAGATCTCACAGCCTGCTCCACAGTGAAAGTTCTGAGGTCTCACAGACTGCTCCACAGTGTCTGTTCAGGGATCTCACAGCCTGCTCCACAGTGACTGTTCAGGGATCTCACAGCCTGCTCCACAGTGACTGTTCAGGGATCTCACAGCCTGCTCCACAGTGAAAGTTCTGAGATCTCACAGCCTGCTCCACAGTAACTGTTCAGGGATCTCACAGCCTGCTCCACAGTGACTGTTCAGGGATCTCACAGGCTGTTCCACAGTGTCTGTTCAGGGAACTCACAGCCTGACCCACAGTGTCTGTTCAGAGGTCTCACAGCCTGCTCCACAGTGTCTGTTCAGGGATCTCGCAGCCAGCTCCACAGTGTCTGTTCAGGGATCTCACCGGCTGATCCACAGTGACTGTTCAGGGATCTCACAGCCTGCTCCACAGTGAAAGTTCAGGGATCTCACAGCCTGCTCCACAGAGGCTGCTCAGGGATCTCACAGCCTGCTCCACAGTGTCTGTTCAGGGATCTCGCAGCCAGCTCCACAGTGTCTGTTAAGGGATCTCACAGCCTGCTCCACAGAGGCTGCTCAGGGATCTCACAGCCTGCTCCACAGTGACTGTTCAGGGAACTCACAGCCTGACCCACAGTGTCTGTTCAGAGGTCTCACAGCCTGCTCCACAGTGACTGTTCAGAGATCTCACAGCCTGCTCCACAGTGACTGTTCAGAGATCTCACAGCCTGACCCACAGTGTCTGTTCAGAGGTCTCACAGCCTGCTCCACAGTGACTGTTCAGAGATCTCACAGCCTGCTCCACAGTGACTGTTCAGAGATCTCACAGCCTGACCCACAGTGTCTGTTCAGAGGTCTCACAGCCTGCTCCACAGTGACTGTTCAGAGATCTCACAGCCTGCTCCACAGTGACTGTTCAGGGATCTCACAGCCTGCTCCACAGAGTCTGTTCAGGGATCTCACAGCCTGCTCCACCGTGACTGTTCAGGGATCTCACAGCCTGCTCCACAGTGTCTGTTCTGAGATCTCACAGCCTGCTCCACAGTGACTGTTCAGGGATCTCACAGCCTGCTCCACAGTGACTGTTCAGGGATCTCACAGCCTGCTCTACAGAGTCTGCTCAGGGATCTCACAGCCTGCTCCACAGTGACTGTTCAGGGATCTCACAGCCTGCTCCACAGTGACTGTTCAGGGATCTCACAGCCTGCTCCACAGTGACTGTTCAGGGATCTCACAGCCTGCTCCACAGTGTCTGTTCAGGGATCTCACAGCCTGCTCCAGAGTGTCTGTTCAGGGATCTCACAGCCTGCTCCACAGTGACTGTTCAGGGATCTCACAGCCTGCTCCACAGTGACTGTTCAGGGATCTCACAGCCTGACCCACAGTGTCTGTTCAGAGGTCTCACAGCCTGCTCCACAGTGTCTGTTCAGGGATCTCAAAGCCTGCTCCACAGAGGCTGCTCAGAGATCTCACAGCCTGCTCCACAGTGACTGTTCAGGGATCTCACAGCCTGCTCCACAGTGTCTGTTCAGGGATCTCGCAGCCAGCTCCACAGTGTCTGTTCAGGGATCTCACCGGCTGAACCACAGAGGCTGCTCAGAGATCTCAAAGCCTGCTCCACAGTGAAAGTTCAGGGATCTCACAGCCTGGTCCAGTGTGACTGTTCAGGGATCTCACAGCCTGCTCCACAGTGATTGTTCAGGGATCTCACAGCCTGCTCCACAGAGTCTGTTCAGGGATCTCACAGCCTGCTCCACAGAGTCTGTTCAGGGATCTCACAGCCTGCTCCACAGTGACTGTTCAGGGATCTCACAGCCTGCTCCACAGTGACTGTTCAGGGATCTCACAGCCTGCTCCACAGTGAAAGTTCTGAGATCTCAGAGGCTGCTCCACAGTGACTGTTCAGGGATCTCACAGCCTGCTCCACAGTGACTGTTCAGGGATCTCACAGGCTGCTCCACAGTGTCTGTTCAGGGAACTCACAGGCTGACCCACAGTGTCTGTTCAGCGGTCTCACAGACTGCTCCACAGTGTCTGTTCAGGGATCTCACAGCCTGCTCCACAGAGGCTGCTCAGAGATCTCACAGCCTACTCCACAGTGAAAGTTCTGAGATCTCACAGCCTGCTCCACAGTGACTGTTCAGGGATCTCACAGCCTGCTCCACAGTGACTGTTCAGGGATCTCACAGCCTGCTCCACAGTGAAAGTTCTGAGATCTCACAGCCTGCTCCACAGTAACTGTTCAGGGATCTCACAGCCTGCTCCACAGTGACTGTTCAGGGATCTCACAGGCTGCTCCACAGTGTCTGTTCAGGGAACTCACAGCCTGACCCACAGTGTCTGTTCAGAGGTCTCACAGCCTGCTCCACAGTGTCTGTTCAGGGATCTCGCAGCCAGCTCCACAGTGTCTGTTCAGGAATCTCACCGGCTGATCCACAGTGACTGTTCAGGGATCTCACAGCCTGCTCCACAGTGAAAGTTCAGGGATCTTACAGCCTGCTCCACTGTGACTGTTCAGGGATCTCACAGGCTGCTCCAGTGACTGTTCAGGGAACTCACAGCCTGACCCACAGTGTCTGTTCAGAGGTCTCACAGCCTGCTCCACAGTGACTGCTCAGAGATCTCACAGCCAGCTCCAAAGTGTCTGTACTGAGATCTCACAGCCTGCTCCACAGAGGCTGCTCAGGGATCTCACAGCCTGCACCACAGTGTCTGTTCAGGGATCTCACAGCCTGCTCCACAGTGACTGTTCAGGGATCTCACAGCCTGCTCCACAGTGACTGTTCAGGGATCTCACAGCCTGCTCCACAGTGACTGTTCAGGGATCTCACAGCCTGCTCCACAGTGACTGTTCAGGGATCTCACAGCCTGCTCCACAGTGACTGTTCAGGGATCTGACATCCTGCTCTACAGAGTCTGCACAGGGATCTCACAGACTGCTCCACAGTGACTGCTCAGGGATCTCACAGCCTGCTCCACAGTGACTGTTCAGGGATCTCACAGACTGCTCCACAGTGACTGTTCAGGGATCTCACAGCCAGCTCCACAGTGTCTGTTCAGGGATCTCACAGCCTGCTCCACAGTGACTGTTCAGGGATCTCACAGCCTGCTCCACAGTGTCTGTTCAGGGATCTCACAGCCTGCTCCACAGTGACTGTTCAGGGATCTCACAGCCTGCTCCACAGTGACTGTTCAGGGATCTCACACACTGCTCCACAGTGTCTGTTCAGGGATCTCACAGCCTGCTCCACAGTGAAAGTTCAGGGATCTCAAAGCCTGGTCCACAGTGTCTGTTCAGGGAACTCACAGCCTGACCCACAGTGTCTGTTCAGAGGTCTCACAGACTGCTCCACAGTGTCTGTTCACGGATCTCACAGCCTGCTCCACAGAGGCTGCTCAGAGATCTCACAGCCTGCTCCACAGTGACTGTTCAGGGATCTCACAGCATGCTCCACAATGTCTGTTCAGGGATCTCGCAGCCAGCTCCACAGTGTCTGTTCATGGATCTCACCGGCTGATCCACAGAGGCTGCTCAGAGATCTCACAGCGTGCTCCACGGAGTCTGTTCAGCGATCTCACAGCCTGCTCCACAGTGACTGTTCGAAGATCTCACAGCCTGCTCCACAGTGTCTGTTCAGGGATCTCACAGCCTGACCCACAGTGACTGTTCAGAGATCTGACAGCCTGCTCCATAGAGTCTGTTCAGAGATCTCACAGCCTGCTCCACAGTGTCTGTTCTGAGATCTCAGAGGCTGCTCCACAGTGTCTGTTCAGAGATCTCACAGCCTGCTCCACAGAGTCTGTTCAGGGATCTCACAGCCTGCTCCACAGTGACTGTTCAGGGATCTCACAGCCTGCTCCACTGTGCCTCTTCAGGGATCTCACAGCCTGCTCCACAGTGACTGTTCAGGGATCTCACATCCTGCTCCACAGTGTCTGTTCAGGGATCTCACAGGCTGATCCACAGCGTCTGTTCTGAGATCTCACAGCCTGCTCCACAGAGTCTGTTCAGGGATCTCACAGCCTGCTCCACAGTGACTGTTCAGAGATCTCAAAGCCTGACCCACAGTGTCAGTTCAGATATCTCACAGCCTGCTCCACAGAGTCTGTACAGGGATCTCACATCCTACTCCACAGTGTCTGTTCAGGGATCACACAGGCTGATCCACAGCGTCTGTTCTGAGATCTCACAGTCTGCTCCATGGAGTCTGTTCTGAGATCACACAGCCTGCTCCACAGTGTCTGTTCAGGGATCTCACAGCCAGATCCACAGTGTCTGTTCAGGGATCTCACAGCCTGCTCCACAGTGTCTATTCAGGGATCTCACAGCCTGCTCCACAGTGTCTGTTCAGGGATCTCACAGCCTGCTCCACAGTGTCCATTCAGGGATCTCACAGCCTGCTCCACAGTGTCTGTTCAGGTATCTCACAGCCTGCTCCACAGTGTCTGTTCAGGTATCTCACAGCCTGCTCCACAGTGTCTGTTCAGGGATCTTACAGCCTGCTCCACAGTGTCTGTTCTGGGATCTCACAGCCTGACCCATAGTGTCAGTTCAGAGATCTCACAGCCTGCTCCACAGAGTCTGTACAGGGATCTCACAGGCTGCTCCACAGTGACTGTTCAGGGATCTCACAGCCTGCTCCACATTGTCTGTTCAGGGATCTCACAGCCTGACCCACAGTGTCAGTTCAGAGATCTCACAGCCTGCTCCACAGAGTCTGTACAGGGATCTCACAGGCTGCTCCACAGTGTCTGTTCAGGGATCTCAGCCTGCTCCACAGTGTCTATTCAGGGATCTCACAGCCTGCTCCACAGCGTCTGTTCAGGGATCTCACAGCCTGCTCCACATTGTCTATTCAGGGATCTCACAGCCTGCTCCACAATGATTGTTCAGGGATCTCACAGCCTGCTCCGCAGTGACTGTTCAGGAATCTCACAGCATTCTCCACAGTGTCTGTTCAGAGATCTGACAGCCTGCTCCACAGTGTCTGTTCAGAGATCTCACAGCCTGCTCCACAGTGTCTGTTCAGAGATCTCACAGCCTGCTCCACAGTGTCTGTTCAGGGATCTCACAGCCTGCTCCACTGTGACTGTTCAGGGATCTCACAGCCTTCTCCACAGTGTCTGTTCAGAGATCTGACAGCCTGCTCCACAGTGTCTGTTCAGGGATCTCACAGCCTGCTCCACAGAGTCTGTTCAGAGATCTCACATCCTGCTCCACAGAGTCTGTTCAGAGATCTCACATCCTGCTCCACAGTGTCTGTTCAGAGATCTCACATCCTGCTCCACAGTGACCGTTCAGAGATTTCACAGCCTGCTCCACAGTGACTGTTCAGAGATCTGACAGCCTGCTCCACAGAGTCTGTTCAGAGATCTCACAGCCTGCTCCACAGAGTCTGTTCAGAGATCTCACAGCCTGCTCCACAGAGTCTGTTCAGGGATTTCACAGCCTGCTCCACAGTGACTGTTCAGGGTTCTCACAGCCTGCTCCACAGAGTCTGTTCAGAGATCTCACAGCTGCTCCACAGTGACTGTTCAGAGATTTCACAGCCTGCTCCACAGTGACTGTTCAGAGATTTCACAGCCTGCTCCACAGTGACTGTTCAGAGATCTCACATCCTGCTCCACAGAGTCTGTTCAGAGATCTCACATCCTGCTCCACAGTGTCTGTTCAGGGATCTCACATCCTGCTCCACAGTGTCTGTTCTGAGATCTCACAGCCGGCTCCACAGTGACTGTTCAGAGATCTCACATCCTGCTCCACAGTGACTGTTCAGGGATCTCACATCCTGCTCCACAGTGTCTGTTCTGAGATCTCACATCCTGCTCCACAGTGACTGTTCAGGGATCTCACATCCTGCTCCACAGTGTCTGTTCTGAGATCTCACAGCCGGCTCCACAGTGACTGTTCAGAGATCTCACATCCTGCTCCACAGTGACTGTTCAGGGATCTCACAGCCTGCTCCACAGTGACTGTTCAGAGATCTCACAGCCTGCTCCACAGTGTCTGTTCAGGGATCTCACAGCCTGATCCACAGAGTCTGTTCAGGGATCTCACAGCCTGCACCACAGTGACTGTTCAGGGATCTCACAGCCTGCTCCACAGTGTCTGTTCAGAGATCTCACAGCCTGATCCACAGAGTCTGTTCAGAGATCTCACAGCCTGATCCACAGAGTCTGTTCAGGGATCTCACAGCCTGCTCCACAGTGACTGTTCAGGGATCTCACAGCCTGCTCCACAGTGTCTTTTCAGGGATCTCAGCCTGCTGCACAGTGTCTGTTCAGAGATCTCACAGCCTGCTCCACAGTGACTGTTCAGTGATCTCAGCCTGCTCCACAGTGTCTGTTCAGGGATCTGACAGCCTGCTCCACAGTGTCTGTTCAGGGATCTCAGCCTGCTCCACAGTGACTGTTCAGAGATCTCACAGCCTGCTCCACAGTGACTGTTCAGGGATCTCACAGCCTGCTCCACAGTTTCTGTTCAGGGATCTCACAGCCTGCTCCACAGTGGCTGTTCAGGGATCTCACAGCCTGCTCCACAGTGTCTGTTCAGGGATCTCACAGCCTGCTCCACAGTGTCAGTTCAGAGATCTCACAGCCTGCTCCACAGTGTCTGTTCAGGGATCTCAGCCTGCTCCACAGAGTCTGTTCAGGGATCTCACAGCCTGCTCCACAGTGTCTGTTCAGGGATCTCACAGCCTGCTCCACAGTGTCTGTTCAGAGATCTCACAGCCTGTTCCACAGTGACTGTTCAGGGATCTCACAGCCTGCTCCACAGAGTCTGTTCAGGGATACTCACAGCCTGCTCCACAATGATTGTTCAGGGATCTCACAACCTGCTCCACAATGACTGTTCAGAGATCTCACAGCCTGCTCCACAGTGACTGTTCAGAGATCTCACAGCCAGGTCCACAGTGACTGTTCAGGGATCTCACAGCCTGCTCCACAGTGACTGTTCAGAGATCTCACAGCCTGCTCCACAGTGACTGTTCATGGATCTCACATCCTGCTCCACAGTGTCTGTTCAGGGATCTCAGCCTGCTCCACAGTGACTGTTCAGGGATTCTCACAGCCTGCTCCACAGTGTCTGTTCAGGGATTCTCACAGCCTGCTCCACAGTGTCTGTTCAGAGATCAGACAGCCTGCTCCACAGTGTCTGTTCAGAGATCTCACAGCCTGCTCCACAGTGACTGTTCATGGATCTCACATCCTGCTCCACAGTGTCTGTTCAGGGATCTCAGCCTGCTCCACAGTGACTGTTCAGAGATCTCACAGCCTGCTCCACAGTGACTGATCATGGATCTCACATCCTGCTCCACAGTGTCTGTTCAGGGATCTCAGCCTGCTCCACAGTGACTGTTCAGGGATTCTCACAGCCTGCTCCACAGTGTCTGTTCAGGGATTCTCACAGCCTGCTCCACAGTGTCTATTCAGAGATCAGACAGCCTGCTCCACAGTGTCTGTTCAGAGATCTCACAGCCTGCTCCACAGTGACTGTTTATGGATCTCACATCCTGCTCCACAGTATCTGTTCAGGGATCTCAGCCTGCTCCACAGTGACTGTTCAGGGATTCTCACAGCCTGCTCCACAGTGTCTGTTCAGGGATTCTCACAGCCTGCTCCACAGTGTCTGTTCAGAGATCAGACAGCCTGCTCCACAATGATTGTTCAGGGATCTCACTGCCTGCTCCACAGTGACTGTTCAGAAATCTCACAGCCTGCTCCACAGTGACTGTTCAGGGATCTCACATCCTGCTCCACAGTGTCTGTTCAGAGATCAGACAGCCTGCTCCACAGTGTCTGTTCAGAGATCTGACAGCCTGCTCCACAGTGTCTGTTTAGAGATCTCACAGCCTGCTCCACAGTGTCTGTTCAGAGATCTCACAGCCTGCTCCACTGTGTCTGTTCAGAGATCTCACAGCCTGCTTAACAGTGTCTGTTCAGAGATCTCACAGCCTGCTCCACAGTGACTGTTCAGGGATATCACAGCCTGATCCAAAGTGTCTGTTCAGATATCTCACAGCCTGCTCCACAGTGTCTGTTCAGGGATCTCACAGCCTGCTCCAAAGTGTCTGTTCAGAGATCTCACAGCCTGCTCCACAATATCTGTTCAGGAATCTCACAGCCTGCTCCAAAGTGTCTGTTCAGGGATCTCACAGCCTGCTCCAAAGTGTCTGTTCAGAGATCTCACAGCCTGCTCCACAATATCTGTTCAGGGATCTCACAGCCTGCTCCACAGTGTCTGTTCAGGGATCTCACAGCCTGCTCCAAAATGTCTGTTCAGGGATCTCATAGCCATCCCCACAGTTTCTTTTCAGGGATCTCACAGCCTGCTCGACATTGTCTGTTCACGGATCTCACAGCCTACTCCAAAGTATCTGTTCAGGGATCTCACAGCCTGCTCCACAATGTCTGTTCAGGGATTCTCACAGCCTGCTCCACAATGACTGTTCAGGGAACTCACAGCCTGCTCCACAGTGTCTGTTCAGGGATCTCACAGCCTGCTCCACAGTGTCTGTTCAGGGATCTCACTGCCTGCTCCACAGTGTCTGTTCAGGGATCTCACAGCCTGCTCCACAGTGTCTATTCAGGGATCTCACAGCCTGCTCCACAGTGTCTGTTCAGGTATCTCACAGCCTGCTCCACAGTGTCTGTTCAGGTATCTCACAGCCTGCTCCACAGTGTCTGTTCAGGGATCTTACAGCCTGCTCCACAGTGTCTGTTCTGGGATCTCACAGCCTGACCCATAATGTCAGTTCAGAGATCTCACAGCCTGCTCCACAGAGTCTGTACAGGGATCTCACAGGCTGCTCCACAGTGACTGTTCAGGGATCTCACAGCCTGCTCCACAGTGTCTGTTCAGGGATCTCACAGCCTGACCCACAGTGTCAGTTCAGAGATCTCACAGCCTGCTCCACAGAGTCTGTACAGGGATCTCACAGCCTGCTCCACAGTGTCTGTTCAGAGATCTCACAGCCTGTTCCACAGTGACTGTTCAGGGATCTCACAGCCTGCTCCACAGTGTTTGTTCAGGGATCTCAGCCTGCTCCACAGTGACTGTTCAGGGATTCTCACAGCCTGCTCCACAGTGTCTGTTCAGGGATTCTCACACCATGCTCCACAATGATTGTTCAGGGATCTCACAGCCTGCTCCACAGTGACTGTTCAGAGATCTCACAGCCTGCTCCACAGTGACTGTTCAGGGATCTCACATCCTGCTCCACAGTGTCTGTTCAGAGATCTGACAGCCTGCTCCACAGTGTCTGTTCAGAGATCTCACAGCCTGCTCCACAGTGACTGTTCAGAGATCTCACAGCCTGCTCCACAGTGTCTGTTCAGAGATCTCACAGCCTGCTTAACAGTGTCTGTTCAGAGATCTCACAGCCTGCTCCACAGTAACTGTTCAGGGATATCACAGCCTGATCCAAAGTGTCTGTTCAGATATCTCACAGCCTGCTCCACAGTGTCTGTTCAGGGATCTCACAGCCTGCTCCAAAGTGTCTGTTCAGGGATCTCACAGCCTGCTTAACAGTGTCTGTTCAGAGATCTCACAGCCTGCTCCAAAGTGTCTGTTCAGGGATCTCACAGCCTGCTCCAAAGTGTCTGTTCAGAGATCTCACAGCCTGCTCCACAATATCTGTTCAGGGATCTCACAGCCTGCTCCACAGTGTCTGTTCAGGGATCTCACAGCCTGCTCCAAAATGTCTGTTCAGGGATCTCATAGCCATCCCCACAGTTTCTTTTCAGGGATCTCACAGCCTGCTCGACATTGTCTGTTCACGGATCTCACAGCCTACTCCAAAGTATCTGTTCAGGGATCTCACAGCCTGCTCCACAATGTCTGTTCAGGGATTCTCACAGCCTGCTCCACAATGACTGTTCAGGGAACTCACAGCCTGCTCCACAGTTTCTGTTCAGGGATCTCACAGCCTGCTCCACAGTGTCTGTTCAGGGATCTCACTGCCTGCTCCACAGTGTCTGTTCAGGGATCTCACTGCCTGCTCCACAGTGTCTGTTCAGGGATCTCACAGCCTGCTCCACAGTGTCTGTTCAGGGTTCTCACTGCCTGCTCTACAGTGTCTGTTCAGGGATCTCACTGCCTGCTCCACAGTGTCTGTTCAGGGATCTCACTGCCTGCTCCACAGTGTCTGTTCAGGGATCTCACTGCCTGCTCCACAGTGTCTGTTCAGAGATCTCACAGCCTGCTCCACAGTGTCTGTTCAGGGATCTCACTGCCTGCTCCACAGTGTCTGTTCAGGGATCTCACTGCCTGCTCCACAGTGTCTGTTCTGAGATCTCACAGCCTGCTCCACAGTGTCTGTTCAGGGATTCTCACAGCCTGCTCCACAATGACTGTTCAGGGATCTCACAGCCTGCTCCACAGTGTCTGTTCAGGGATCTCACAGCCTGATGCACAGTGTCTGTGCAGAGATCTCACAGCCTGCTCCACAGTGTCTGTTCAGAGATCTCACAGCCTGCTCCACAGTGACTGTTCAGAGATCTCACAGCCTGCTCCACAGTGACTGTTCAGGGATCTCACAGCCTGCTCCACAGTGTCTGTTCAGGGATCTCACAGCCTGCTCCACAGTGACTTTTCAGATATCTCACCGCCTGCTCCACAGTGACTGTTCAGATTTCTCACAGCCTGCTCCACAGTGTCTGTTCAGGGATCTCACAGCCTGCTCCACAGTGACTGTTCAGGGATCTCACAGCCTGCTCCACAGAGTCTGTTCAGGGACCTCACAGCCTGCTCCACTGTCTGTTCAAACATTAGGCGTTTATCTGCTGGAGTCCATGATCATGTGCAAAAGCAGGCTTCTTTGGGGAAGCATCTTGCATAACATTTGCAGCAATAGATGGGCAGTAGTTTCTGCTGGGACCTTTTACGGTATCTCCCCGCCTCTCTCTCCCTATGGAATGTGGATGTACAGGTGAGTAAAATGGCAGCAGCAAGTCTCAATCTTAACGCCAACCATCGCCACGAGTTCCATTTTAATCATCACTGTCCTGTTTGGCCTGTGATGCCCTCATTCCTGGCTGTCAATGTCCTCACTGCAGGCCGGCGAGGCCATCAATCCAGGCCAGCGATGTCATCAGTCTGGGCCAGCGAGGTCATCTATCTAGGCTGGTGAGGTCATCAATCTAGGCCGGCTAGGTCATCTATGTAGGCTGGTGACGTCATCAATCTATGCCGGCGAGGTCATCAATCCAGGCCGGCGAGGTCATCAATCTAGGCCGGCTAGGTCATCTATCCAGACTGGAGAGGTCATCAATCCAGGCCAGTGACTCCCTCACTCCATGCTGGTGAGACCATCATTCCCAGCCAGTGAGGCTATTTGAACTCTGTGTCACAGAGTTGCTACCTGATTCTGGCCTCGCCATGGAAGTACAACCCCTC
The DNA here is from genome assembly GCF_036365525.1 of Heterodontus francisci. Classification (NCBI taxonomy): domain Eukaryota; kingdom Metazoa; phylum Chordata; class Chondrichthyes; order Heterodontiformes; family Heterodontidae; genus Heterodontus; species Heterodontus francisci. The sequence goes on along the minus strand of NC_090378.1, from coordinate 126,238,880 downwards.
AGGTAGTAGGTCCAGAGGAATGCCGGGAAGGTAAATCTCTTTTTTATTTTTCAATGGATTTCTTGCAGGCCAAGGTGGAGCTGGATTGTTTCTCCAGGCCCCACAAGGAAATGTAGTACCTCCCTTACCCCAGCTTTCCCTCCACTCCACCATCTACACTCACCTACCGACCCGTCACTGGCAGCGGCCTCTGGCCATGTTCACCCATCTCTGCTTGCTGATGTGGGCTTTCCTGGGAGTCAGGCCTGGTGCATTGAAATGAGGCAAGGGAATTAAAGTGTCCCAGGTCTCACATCACCAAGTTAACTTGGCGGAATAGACCTCACTACCCCCACATGCCTAGTGTTCTCTGTGAGCTGGAAGGACATTCCCTTTCCTACATTACATTGACCCCATGCTGTTTACCTTAGCGCAAATCACCAAACTCATCAGCAGCTCAGCTGCCAATCAAATCTTTCTGATAGATACAGGAATCCAGCTCTCTACCCTCGAGCTAACTGGGTTCTTCAAATGGTCATTCTCACATTGCTGTTTGTGGGATCTTGCTGTGAGGAAATTGCCTGCTGCATTCCCTACATTGCAACAGTGACTACCCTTCAAAAGTATTTGCTGGCTGTAAAACACTTTGGAATGTCCTGAGGTTGTGAAAGGTGCTATCGAAATGCAAGTCTTTTTTTTTGAAGGACTAGGGCAACAGGCCTATGGGAACACGATCACCTCCAAGTTCCCCTCTGTGTCACACACCATCCTGACAGCGTGTGGAGTGCGGTGAGTGTGGAACGCCCATGTAAGTCTCCCTTCATTAAGTAAAGAGGGTCCAAGGGGTGATGTATAGTAATAAAGAGAGAGCAATTAAATAAAGGCAACTCTTTGGGATACAAAGTGATTGTCTGAGTTTTTTAAATAGTAGGATGACTCTGTCAGACCTTACACACAATGTAGGTTCAGAGAGATATTGAGATGTTGAGATTGAGTGAGGGGCCTGTGTTGTTATTCTTTCAAACAGGCCGTTCAACCGGCACGCACACAAGAAGCCAAGAAATTACAATAATGTACACAACCAAGGTGATTTTGATTGACCAGTTGGCTATTCAAATCCATCCTTAACATTCCTGCTGACTGCTGCAGGGAACAAGAGTGAACTTAGATTCGAGCAGAGGGCAACAAAATTCAAGCAAAGTGCAAATTACTGGAACTCTCTCTAGGGAAACAGCGTACAGGTTCCCTGAGCATAGGAAGTGGTTCATTGGCCCTCTCCCATCTCACAGAATTATAGAAGGGTTACCGCACAGAAGGAGGCCATTCGGCCTGTTGTGTCTGTGCTGGCTCTCTGCAACAACTACTCATCTAGTCCCACTGCCCCCCCCCCCCACTTTTCCCTGTAGCCCTGCAAATTATTTTCTCTTCAGATAATTATCCAGTTCTCTTTTGAAAGCCTCAATTGAACCTGCCTCCAGCACACAGATCCTAACCACTCGCTGTGGAAAAAGGTTTTTCCTCATGTCACCTCTGGTTCTTTTGCCAATTACCTTAAATCCTCTGGTTTTCGACCCTTCCGTCAATGGGAAGAATTTCTCTTTTTCTACTCTGTCTAGACCCCTCATGATCATGATAACCTCTAACAAATCTCCCCTCAATCTTTCCTTTCCCAAGGAGAACATCCACAGCTTTGCCAATCTATCCACATAACTGAAGTTCCTCTTCACTGAAACCAGACTCATAAATCTTTTCTGCACTCTCTCCAATGACTTCACATCCTTTCTAAAGTGTGGTACCCAGAATTGGACACAACACTCCAGTTGAGGCCGAACCAGGGTTTTATAATGGTACATCATAACTTTCTTGCTTTTGTACTCTATGCCTCTATTTAGAAAGCCCAGGATCCTGTATGCCTTATCAATCGCCTTCTCACTTTCTCAACCTCCTTGCCACCTTCAAAAATTTGTACACCTATCCCTCCAGGTCCCTCTGCTCCTGCGCCCCATCTGGAATTGTACCCTTTATTTTCTATTGCCTTTCCTCATTCTTCCTACCAAAATGTATCACTTCACATGTCTCTGCAATAAATTTCTTCCGCCATGTGTCCGCCCATTTCACCAGCCTGTCTATGTCCTCTTGAAGTCTATCACTATCCTTCTCACAGTTCATAATACTTCCAAGTTTTGTGTCTTCTGCAAATCTTGAATGTGTCCTGCACACCAAAGTCTAGGTTATTATTATATATCAAGAAAAACAGTACTCCTGGGGAACCCCAATACATACTGTCATGACCAAGGCGGGGGTAATGCACTGTTAATTCAGTCCCACTGCTCCACAGGTCACAGCATATCAAGAAAGCTTTCCACCTACCAAAGAATAGCCAAATTGGACATTCTATTTATCTCCCAGAATAAAGCACACCAAGCCAGGTTTCTTTGAAATCAACAACATTAACTATTTATTAGAAAAGAAATAATAAGTCTTAACTACTAACGAGATAAATCTGTATATATGAAAATCTCCTTATTTCCTTAACACTCATGCACACACATAAACATTCAAAAAAACAGTTAACCAGGGAAAAAAGGATACTCTTTGGTTTACAGCTGTTTCCTAGGAATAAAAAAGGAAAAAAATAAAATGACTGAGTTTATCGCATTCTGGTGGAATGTTTTCAGTATGGTGAGATGTCCCAGAGTCGAATAGTTGGATGCCACTCAAAGTCTCTCCAGGTGAGGTTGACCAACAGTCTGAGATGAGTAGGTATTCAAGGCAATTTGTCTACAACAGGTGTCATGCAGGTCTTTCAGCAAATGTGTAGCAACAAGTCCGCTTGGGTTTTGAAGTAGCATTCTAGCAGTAGAAGCTTTCTTGAGATTTCAGGATCTCCCAAAACACAGGAGGCAACAGGAACCATTTTGAGGCAGGGATTCTTCATAGACTGGAGGCAATAGGAATCTGCTACCTCTGACACACAGGGCTTTCTTCTCTGAAAAGCAGTCTTCCTCTACAGAGAGAAGTAACTCTTTTTTTCTGGGTCTTTTCCCTCTCTCCAGGAAGATCACAGCCAAATTTCAAATGCAGGGTTTCTTTTCAAGAGATGCACGTCTTCCTTTACAGAGAGAGGTCTTTTTCTCCAGTCTCCAGGCAGGTCACAGCCAGATTTCAAACTACCTGCTCCTTGTTCAACTCACTGGTCTTTTCACAATCCAAAAGTGAAACTAACTTCAACAATCAAGTCACATGACAATCATAAATCTTGACCTGACATTACACTGCTGCATTGTTTGGAAACAGGTGCCTTTCAGTCTGTGTATTTCACTCAGTTCAAATACACCAAGTTTCAGCAATCAGTGTCCACAGAGAAAAATCCTTTCCTCAGTTTTTAAAAACACACAGAATTCTAAGCTTTCAATACAAAAAAAAACTCTTGTAACAGTACCTTCCTCTGAAAAGCAACCCATTCACCATTACTCTCTGCTTCCTGTCACTCAACCAATTTTATACCATGCTGCCACTGTCCGTTTTATTCCATGGGCTTCAACTTTGCTGACAAGCCTGTTTTGTGACACTTTATCAAATGCCTTTTGAAAGTATATGTACACCACATCAACTGTATTACCCTCATCACCACTCCTCTTTTTACCGCCCTTTAACTATTTATATTCCTGTAGAAGACTTTTGGATTTCCTTTGATGTTAGCTGCCAGTCTCTTCTCATACTCTCTGCTGCTCTTATTTCGTTTTTCACTTCCCCTCTGAACTTTCTTTATTCAACCTGTTTTTCACTTGTCTCATCAACCTGACATCTCTCAGATGCACCCTTGTTCTGCTTCATCTTACACTATATCTCTTTTATCATTCAGGGAGCTCTAACTATGTTTGTCCTACCTTTCCCCCCTTATGGCAATGTATCTTGATTTTACCCAAAATCTTTAATTGTTCAATTACTGTTTTGCATGCCAATCTTTGATTCTAATTTAGCTGGAGAATGGATCCATTCTCACCCCATTGAAATTGGCCCTTTCCCAATTAATTATTTTTACTCTGGATTGCTACTTGTTCTTTAGCATTGTTAATCTGAACCTTATGATGCTATGGTCATTGTCCTCTGAATGTTCCCCTACTGACACTTGACCACTTGACTGACCTCATTCCCCAGAACCAGATCCAGTAATGCTTTCTTCCTCATTCGACTAGAAACATACTGATGTAGAAAATTCTCCTGAACACACTCTGGAAACTCTTGCCTCTCTATGACTTTTACACTGTTACTACCCCAGTCTATATTAGGATAATTAAAGTCCCCCATTATAATTACTTAATTATTCATGCAACTTGCTGTGATTTCCTGCAAATTTGTTCCTTTTATCTTTCTCACTAGTTGGTTGCCTATAGAATAGAGTCATAGAATCATTTATGGCACTGAAGGAGACCATTCGGCCCATCAAGGCCATGCTAGCCCTCGATGGAGCTATTCGTCTATCCCACTCCCCCGCTCGATCCCTGTAGTCCTGCAAGTCTATTTACAAATGGCAATCCAATTTCCTTTTGAAATCATTGATGTCTCTGCTTCCACCACCCTTGTGGGCAGCGAGTTCCAGGTCATTATCACCCGCGACATAAAAAAGTGCTTCCTCATGTTACCCCTGCATCTCTTGCCCAAAACTTTCAATCTGTGTCCCCTGATCCTTGTACCATTAGTTAATGGGAACAGTTTTCCTTGTCCAACTTATCTAAGCCAGTTGTAATCTTGTCCACTTCCATTAAATCTCCCCTCAATCTCCTTTGTTCGAAGGAGAACAAACCCAGTTTTTCCAACCTAACCTTGTAACTAAAATCCCCCATCCTTGGAGCCATTCTGGTAAATTTCCTTTGCAACCTCTCAAGGACCCTCACATCCTTCCTAAAGATTAGTGACCATTACTGATACAATACTCTAGTTGGGGCCTAAACAGAGCTACACCCAGCAATGTAATGGTACCTCTATTGTTTCTTAGTTGTACCCAAATAGATTCTGTCCTTGACCCCTCCAGGACATCCTCCCTCTCCAGAATTGTAACATTATGCCTAATCAGTACTGCTACCCCTCCTCTTTTCTTCCCTTCATTATCTTTCCTGAACACCTTGTATCCAGGAATATTTAGAACCCAGCCCTGCATTTTTGAGCCAGGTCTCTGTTATCACCATAATGTCATATACCCACATGGCAGTCTGCACCTACAGCTCACGAATCTTATCTACCACACTCTGTGCATTCACATACATGCATAGTAATCCTAATATAGAACTTCTTGCATTCCCTCTTACACCCGATAGTGTCCTTAAAGAAGTCTGATTTTCAGCTCAAGAAGTTCCATGAACAAAGAAAATCAATGGGCCAGATTGTGCTGACAAAATAGTGATGTAATTGTTAATTACTGTCAATCAAACCCTCTGGGCCAGAGACTGAACAATTCCTACAGGTTGTGAATTGTTCGAGATTTTAAAAATGTCAGTTTTATTTTTTTTTATATTCTAACTTTTCCTTTCTCTTTTGTCTCTCTCTCTTAATCCAATCCTTCTTTTCCTCTCTTTATTTACCTTTCTCTACTTGATGTGCCATTGAATTCACCCCTTTCCATTCACCTTCCTCCTCATTCCTTTTGCTGTTTATTTCCCAATCCTTAAATCCCATTGATTAGTGAGAAGCTCTGTTGACTGCCCTGTTCCCTCAGGCCCAGGTGCCCCGTTGCTGTCGCTGTGACATTATCACCTCACACTTTCAGCAACTTTATGGACAAATCATTTTTGAGTTGAAGGGTGCAGGGGCAAGTCCAGCAAACAGCAGATGCTGTGAGACACCCTGCTATGGCAGATTCTAGCCCATTAGATTACGTCAGTCGCACACCCTGTCCCACAGGAGGATACTGGTCATAACCCTGGCAAGGTGAGGAGGGCATGAGTACAAGCATGCTTACTACTGTTATGACGGCTTAATCTGCCTGGCTCTCCATTTTATAGCTGTTTCTCTGTCTCTCAAACTCTCGTAAACTGCGAGTAGGTTATTGATGAGTAAGTAGTTCTTGATAACACTATCTGTCTGTCTATCTATCCATCTATGATTTAGGAGTATGATAGTATTATGAATACCCCACAAGCCAAATGGGAAATATTAATTTAATTTATTGGAACTTTGCCTGAGACTTTTACTGGAAATTGTTACAAATAACTTTTTAAACAAGAACAGCTCACAGCCAAAATGGCCACGGACATTTGCATTTGAAACGGCAAAGGATTAGGACTCAGCCTAGACAGAACAATGGGGTGCTCTCTAATTCAATTACCTGAGATAGCCTTATCAATTTGGTCATCAAGAGCCATCGACACCCATTGGCTATGGAAGAGCCAACCCCCACCATGTATGTCCGGACAGCCTGAGGGGAGAGCCTTGAATTTCAGAGAAAATTCTGGAAGAACCTTATTAAAACACAAAGAGGTGGTCATGTCATGTGATTGCTTGTGCAACTCTTGGAGGCAGTGGTGTGGTGGTATTATCACTGGACTAGTAACCCAGAGACCCAGGGTATTGATCTGGAGACATGGGTTCGAATCCCACCACAGCAGAAGGTGGAATTTGAATTTAATTAATAAAAATCTGGAATTAAAAGCAAGTCTAATGATGGCCATGAAACCATTGCCGATTGTTGTAAAAACCCATCTGGTTCACTAATGTCCTTTAGGGAAGGAAATCTGCTGTCCTTACCTGGTCTGGCCGACATGTGACTCCAGGCCCACAGCAATGTGGTTAACTCTTACATGCCCTCTGAAATGGCCTAGCAAGCCACTCAGTTGTACCTAACTGCTATAAAGTCAATAAAAAGGAATGAAACCGGACGGACCACCCAGCATCGACCGAGGCACCGGAAACGACAACGGCAAACCCAGCCCTGTCGACCCTGCAAACTCCTCCTTACTAACATCTGGGGGCTTGTGCCAAAGTTGGGAGAGCTGTCCCACAGACCAGTCAAGCAACAGCCTGACATAGTCATACTCACCGAATTATACCTTAATGACAATGTCCCAGACACTGCAATCACTATCCCTGGGTATGTTCTGTCCCACCAGCAGGATCGACCCAGCAGAGGTGGCGGGACAGTGGTCTACAGTAGGGAGGGAGTTGCCCTGGGAGTCCTCAACATCGACTCCGGACCCCATGATATCTCATGGCATCAGGTCAAACATGGGCAAGATAACTTCCTACTGATTACCACCTACCGCCTCCCTCAGCTGATGAGTCAGTACTCCACCATGTTGAACACCACTTGGAGGAAGCACTGAGGATGGCAAGGGCACAAAATGTACTCTGGGTGGGGGACTTCAATGTCCATCACCAAGAGTGGCTCGGTAGCAACACGACTGACCAAGCTGGCCGAGTACTAAAGGACATAGCTGCTAGACTGGGTCTGCGGCAGGTGGTGGGAGAACCAACACAAGGGAAAAACATACTTGACCTCTTCCTCACCAATCTGCCTGCTGCAGATGCTTCTGTCCATGACTGTATTGGTAGGAGTGACCACCGCACAGTCCTTGTGGAGACGAAGTCCCGCCTTCACATTGAGGATACCATCCACCATGTTGTGTGGCACGATCACCGTGCTAAATGGGATAGATTTCGAACAGATCTAGCAATGCAGAACTGGGCATCCATGAGGCGCTTTGGGTCATCAGCAGCAGTAGAATTGTACTCAACTACAATCTGTAACATCATGGCCCGGCATATCCCCACTCTACCACTACCATCAAGCCAGGAGACCAACCCTGGTTCAATGAAGGAGCAGCACCAGGCATACCTCAAAATGAGGCGTCAACCTGGTGAAGCTACAACCCAGGACTACTTGCATGCCAAACTGCATAAGCAGCATGCAATAGACAGAGCTAAACGATCCCATAACCAACGGATCAGATCGAAGCTCTGCAGTCCTGCCACCTCCTGCCGTGAATGGTGGTGGACAATTAAACAACTAATTGGAGGAGGTGGCTCCACAAATATACCCACCCTCAATGATGGGGGAGCCCAGCACATCAGTGCGAAAGATAAGGCAGAAGCATTTGCAACAATCTTCAGACAGAAGTGGAGAGTTGATGATCCATCTCGGCCTCCTCCTGAAGTCACCAGCATCACAGATACCAGACTTCAGCCAATTCGATTCACTCCGCGTGATATCAAGAAACGACTGAAGGCACTGGATACTGTAAAGGCTATGGGTCCTGAAAATATCCGGCAATAGTACTGAAGACCTGTGCTCCAGAATTTGCCGCACCCCTATCCAAGCTGTTCCAGTACAGCTATAACACTGGCATCTACCCTGCAATATGGAAAATTGCCCAGCTATGTCCTGTACACAAAAAGCAGGACAAATCCAACCCGGCCAATTACCGCCCCATCAGTCCACTCTCAATCATCAGTAAAGTGATGGAAGGTGTCATCAACAGTGCCATCAAGCAGCACTTGCTTAGCAATAACCTGCACAGTGATGCTCAGTTTGGGTTCCGCCAGGGCCACTCAGCTCCTGACCTCATTACAGACTTGGTTCAAACATGGACAAAAGAGCTGAATTCAAGAGGTGAGGTGAGAGTGACTGCCCTTGACATCAAGGCAGCATTTGACTGAGTATGGTATTAAGGAGCCCTAGCAAAACTGCAGTCAATGGGAATCAGGGGGAAAACTCTCCGCTGGCTGGAGTCATACCTAGTGCAAAGGAAGATGGCTGTGGTTGTTGGAGGTCAATCATCTCAGCTCCAGGACATCACTGCAGGAGTTCCTCAGGGTAGTGTCCTAGGCCCAACCATCTTCAGCTGCTTCATCAATGACCTTCCTTCAATCATAAGGTCAGAGGTGGGGATGTTCGCCGATGATTGCACAATGTTCAGCACCATTTGCGACTCCTCAAATACTGAAGCAGTCCATGTAGAAATGCAACAAGACCTGGACAATATCCAGGCTTGGGCTGATAAGTGGCAAGTAACATTCGCGCCACACAAGTGCCAGGCAATGACCATCTCCAACAAGAGAGAATCTAACCATCTCCCCTTGACAGTCAATGGCATTACCATTACTGAATCCCCCACTATCAACATCTTAGGGGCTACCATTGACCAGAAACTGAACTGGAGTAGCCATATAAATACCCCGGCTACAAGAGCAGGTCAAAGGCTAGGAATCCTGCAGCAAGTAACTCACCTCCTGACTCCCCAAAGCCTGTCCACCATCTACAAGGCACAAGTCAGGAGTGTGATGGAATACTCTCCACTTGCCTGGATGGGTGCAGCTCCAACAACACTCAAGAAGCTCAACACCATCCAGAACAAAGCAGCCCACTTGATTGGCACCCCATCTACAAACATTCACTCCCTCCACCACCGACGCACAGTGGCAGCAGTGTGTACCATCTACAAGATGCACTGCAGTAACACACCAAGGCTCCTTAGACAGCACCTTCCAAACCTGAGACCTCTACCACCTCGAAGGACAAGAGCAGCAGATGTATGGAAACACCACCACCAGCAAGTTCCCGTCCAAGTCACACACCATCCTGACTTGGAACTATACTGCCGTTCCTTCACTGTCGCTGGGTCAAAATCCTGGAACTCCCTTCCTCACAACACTGTGGGTGTACCTACCTCACATAGACTGCAGCGGTTCAAGAAGGCAGCTCACCACCACCTTCTCAAAGGCAATTAGGTATGGGCAATAAATGCTGGCATAGCCAGTGATGCCCACATCCCATGAATGAATAAAAGAAAAGTTGTGACTCAGAAAGCGGACAGTAACTGAGAAGCCATCAGGGGAGCTGGACATTCTCTCTCTCCCTCTCTCCAGTAAAGATCCACAGAAACCTCAGCTGCAGCTGCAGACCACCACAACCAGCAACTAGGATACCAGGGTTGAAACCCCCTCTTCTGCCTTCCGGAGCCTGAGAAGCAAGCCTGAACCTTGCAAGTGGCCCAGCGAGGACTTCAGAACTACAATTTTAACTAAGAACCCTGGGACTGCTGAACTGTATTTAAATTCCATTTATTTCAGACTCCACTTCAACCACCCAACTCTGTTTTCCCTCTGTAATCTATTTGTGTGTGTGTGTGTGTGTGTGTGTGTGTGTCTCGTGTGAATGTGAGCATGGATGCATCGCGTATTTTAGTCATTTTAACCAGTTTAGAGTGTTAAGGATAATAAACTTACATCTTGTTTAAACTCAGGAAAACCTGTCTGATTGGTTCATTTGCAATTATATTAGAGGAACAGGAGCAAGCGCTCACTGAGGTGGTAAGTTCAATCATTGTGTAAAAAGGATAAACCCTGTTGCAGTCAAACCAGAGAAGGGGCAAAAGGGGAGCCTAAGATCCCTTCTTCACCTGGTTGTAACAATAGCTTAGTGGTAATATTACAGGATTGGTAATCCAAAGGCCTATACCAATGATCTAGAGACATGATCTCTAGGAGAATTTTAATTCAATTAAATAAATCTGGAATAAAAAGCTAGATCAGTAATGATGTCTGTAAAACTTATCAGATCGTCATAAAAGGGCGGCACAGTGGCGTAGTGGTTAGCACTGCAGCCTCACAGCTCCAGGGACCCGGTTTCGATTCTGGGTACTGCATGTGTGGAGTTTGCAAGTTCTCCCTGTGTCTGCGTGGGTTTTCCCCGGGTGCTCCGGTTTCCTCCCACAGCCAAAGACTTGCAGGTGATAGGTAAATTGGCTGTTGTAAATTGCCCCTAGTGTAGGTAGGTGGTAGGGAATATGGGATTACTGTAGGGTTGGTATAAATGGGTGATTGTTGGTCGGCACAGACCCGGTGGGCCGAAGGGCCTGTTTCAGTGCTGTATCTCTAAATAAAAAATAAAATAAAAATATATCTGGTTTGCTCATGTCTGTCAGTGACGGAAATCTGCTGTCCTTACCCAGTCTGGCCTATATGTGACTCCAGACTCACAGCAATGTGGTTGACACTTAACTGCCCTCTGAATTGCCCTAGCAAGCCATTCATTTGTACAGAACTGCTACAACAAAGTAGAATAAGCACCATACAGACTGGCTCAAGAAGATGGCTCACTGCCACCTTCTAAAGGTCACTTAGATAGGGAAAATAAATGCGGGCCTTACCTGTGATGCCCACACCCTGCAAATGAATAAAAAGAAACCTGACTTCCATCTCCTTATGAGGTGAAGCAGTGGGATGGGATGAAAGGTCGCGACTCTGCTCCCATCAGATACCAATAGCCAACCAGATGCCAACCCAATGTCTGGAGACCGGAAACTCGCCGGGGCAGGTCTGTTCTCATTGGAAGATTAGGAACAGGAGTAGGCCATTCAGTTAGAGTTATACAGCACAGAAACAGGCCCTTCGACCCATCGTGTCTGTGCCGACCATCAAGCACCTATCTATTCTAAACCCATTTTCCCGCACTTGGCCCGTAGCCCTGCATGCTATGGCTTTTCAAGCGCTCATCTAAATACTTCTTAAATGTTGTGAGGGTTCCTGCCTCTATCACCTCTTCAGGCAGTGTATTCCAGATTCCAACCACCCTCTGGGTGAAAATTTTTTTCCTCAAATCCCCTCTAAATCTTTTGCTCCTTACCTTAAATCTATGTCCCCTGGTTATTGACCCCTCCGCTTAGGGAAAAAGTTTCTTCCTATCTATTCTATCAATGCCCCTCATAATTTTGTATAGCTTAATTATGTCCCCCCCCCCCCCCCCCCCGCCCCCCACCTCAGCCTTCTCTGCTCTAAGGAAAATAACCCTCGCCTTTTCAGTCAAATCATGGCTGATCTGACCCTCAACTCCATCTAACCATCTTGGCTCCGTATCCCCTGATATCCTTCCCATCAAAAATCTATCGATCTCAATCCAGAGATTTCCATTCCCCTTTGTGTGGAAAAAGTGCTTCCAGACATCATCCCTGACTGGCCCAGCTCTAAATTTTAAGATTATATCCCCTTGCTCTGGACTTTCCCACCACAGAAAATAATTTCTCCCTATCTACCCCACTAAAACCTTTTCACATTTTAAACACCTCAATTAGGTCACTCCTTAATCTTTTATGCTCCAGGAAATACAAACATTCCTCATAATTTAACCCTTTAAGCCCCAGTATCATTCTGGTCAATCTGTGCTGCACCCCCTCCAAGGCCAATATCTCCTTGCTGAGATGTGGGGTCTGACCAAAGCCCTGAATAACTGAAACGTCACTGCCTCCCCTTTCTATTTCCAACATTCCATTAGCTTTTTTGATTACTTTGTCCATGAAGTTTTAATGATGTGTATATTTGAACTCCTAAATCCCCTTACTCCTGCTGTTCTGGATTTCTCGCCATTTAACAAACACTCCAATTTGTCTTTCATGAATCCAAATTGGATGACCTCACACTTGCCCATGACAAGCTCCATTTGCCATAATTTTTCCCCACTCACTCAGTTTGTCAATGTTCCTTTGTATCTTCCTGCTCCCAACTGTATTATGTACAGTTGCTCCTAACCTAATGTCAACTGCAAGCTTGGATGTACAACTCAGTATTCCTTTATTCAAATGATTAATAAATGTGGTAAAACATTGAGGCTCCAGCACAGAACCCTGGCAGTCATGACTAGTCACGTCCTGCCAATTGGAATACATACCCATTATCCCAACTCTCTGTCTCCTACTTATCAACCAATTTGCAACCCAATTCAAAAGTCTACTTCCAATTTCATGTGCCCTCATTTTTGCCAGTAATCTTTTGTGTGGAACATTATTGAATGCCTTCTGGAATTTCATATCAACATTATCCATAGACACTCCTTTGTCTGCCTAACTAGTGAACTGTGCAAAACAATTCAACTATATTAGTCAGACATGACTTGACCTTTAACAAATCCATGCTGGATCTCTTTGATCAGCTCACATTTGTCCAAGTGCTCAGTCACTCTGTCCGTATTGATAGATTCTAGTCAGACATTTGACTGACAGATCTGGATTTTCTCTCTCTCACCCTTCTGAAATAATCGAGAGACATTTGTAATTTTCCAAACAAACAGCACAATTTCCAAATCAAGAGAGCTTTAGAAGATTATTACTAATGCATCTGCAATTTTCTCATGTACTTTTAATACCCTGCAGTAGAAACCTTCAGATCCTGGAGAGTTATTCAGTCTCTGTATTTTCTCCATTACCAGTTTTAACTAATATTGAATCCAATAGGTTTCTCCTCAATTTATTTTTAGTTCACTTCTATCACTGGCATTTGATCCTCTTCTACTACTGTGCAGCGATCTCATTATCTATTACTGTATCACCTGCCTCTGTGTTCAATGGGCCCACTATTCGTTCATGGGATGTGGGCATCGCTGGCTAGGCCGGCATTTATTGCCCACCGCTAACTGGGCTTGAGAAGGTTATACAAGGTTTGTTTCCCTATTTATTTTTATGGCTTTGTGTCCCTTTGGTGCTTCCTAAATTTTCCCCAGTCCTTTGAATTACCACTTTCCTTAGCATTTGTGTAAATCACTTCCTTTAGCTTTCTACTGTGTCTTACTTCATAAGTTAAACATGGCTCCTTGACTGTACAAGTGAAGCTTTAGTTCTGCAATGATAAGAATTGAGATTGTGTTGTATTAAATACCTCCCACTGTTTATCTGTAGGTTTACCTGTTAATTGCTCAGCCCAGTTTAATGCATTTAGCTGACATCTGATTCTTCCAAAGTCTGCCATAATGAGTTTAAAACCTGAGACTAGCTCTTTCTTTCCAGATTTATTTTTTTGGGCTTTATTCAAATACTCAAACTACTATAGTTGGATTTGAGCTCATGTTTTGGATGATTAGTCCAATAACATAGTCAGTATCAAACCACACTCCTTATGAACACATGCCATGCTGAGCAGAGCTTCTTTGGGACCCCATCCAGCCAAGATCTTCTCTCCTCCAAAATTAAGGCTGACTTGACAGATTCGTCCCATGTCCACATCCCTCACTGCTCTCCCCTTGTCAACCTGCACGGTCCAGCTACAAGGCTGTGATGTTTCATAAATGTTCAATTCAGGACAGAAGCAAAAGGACTCAGGGTAGAATAAACCGTCATGGCCAACAATCCACACTCCAGCCTCACACAACGTGCATTTACATGTTTCACAGAAGCATTATCAGACAGATCGGTTGGGAGACTGGGTTTAGAGACCGGGTTTGCAGACCACATTTGGATACCAGGTTGGAGACCGGGTTTGGAGACCGGGTTGGAGACCGGTTTGGAGACTGAGCTTGGAGACCGGGCTTGGAGACCGGGCTTGGAGACCGGGCTTGGAGACCGGGTTTGGAGACCGGGTTGGAGACCGATTTGGAGTCCTGGTTTGGAGACCGGGTTTGGAGACCGGGTTGGAGACCGATTTGGAGACCGGGTTTGGCGCATGGGTTTGGAGACCGAGTTGGAGACCGGGTTTGGAGACCGGGTTTGGAGACCGGGCTTGGAGACCGGGCTTGGAGACCGGGCTTGGAGACCGGGTTTGGAGACCGGGTTTGGAGACCGGGTTTGGAGACCGGATTTGGAGACCTGGTTTGGAGACCAGGTTTGGAGACCGGGTTGGAGACCGATTTGGAGACCGGGTTTGGAGACCGGGTTTGGAGACCGGGTTTGGAGACCGGGTTGGAGACCGGTTTGGAGACTGAGCTTGGAGACCGGGTTTGGAGACCGGGTTTGGAGACCGGGTTTGGAGACCGGGTTGGAGACCGGGTTGGAGACCGATTTGGAGACCGGGTTTGGAGACCGGGTTTGGAGACCGGGTTTGGAGACCGGGTTGGAGACCGGTTTGGAGACTGAGCTTGGAGACCGGGTTTAGAGACCGATTTGGAGACCGGATTTGGAGACCGGATTTGGAGACCGGGTTTGGAGACCGGGTTTGGAGACCGGGTTTGGAAACCGGTTTGGAAACCTGTTTGGAGACCGGTTTGGAGAGCGGGTTGGAGACCGGGTTGGAGACCGGGTTTAGAGACCGGGTTTGGAAACCGGGTTTGGAAACCGGTTTGGAAACCTGTTTGGAGACCGGTTTGGAGACCGTGTTTAGAGACCGATTTGGAGACCGGGTTGGAGACCGGGGTTGGAGACCGGTTTGGAGACCGGTTTGGAGACCGGTTTGGAGACCGGGTATGGAGACCGGGTATGGAGACCGGGTATGGAGACCGGGTTGGAGACCGGGTTGGAGACCAAGTTTGGAGACCGGGTTTGGAGACCGGATTTGGAGACCGTGCTGGAGACCAGGTTTGGAGACCGGTTTGGAGACCGGGTTGTAGACCGGGTTGTAGACCGGGTTTGGAGACCGGATTTGGAGACCGGATTTGGAGACCGGGTTTGGAGCTTAGGTTGGAGACCGGGTTGGAGACTTGTTTGGAGACTCGGTTTGGAGACGGGGTTTGGAGACCAAATTTGGAGACCGGGTTGGAGACCTGGTTTGGAGACCGGATTTGGAGACCGGATTTGGACATCGGATTTGGAGACCAATTTGGAGACCAGATTTGGAGCCTGGGTTGGAGACTGGGTTTGGAGCCTGGGTTGGAGACTGGGTTTGGAGACCGGGTTGGAGACCGGGTTGGAGACCGGGTTTGGAGACCAAGTTTGGAAACCGGTTTGGAGACCGAATTTGGAGGCCAGATTTGGAGACTGGATTTGGAGACCGGATTTGGAGACCGAGTTTGGAGACCGGGTTTAGAGACCGATTTGGAGACCGGATTTGGAGACCGGATTTGGAGACCGGGTTTGGAGACCGAGTTTGGAGACCGGATTTGGAGACCGGGTTTGGAGACCGGGTTGGAGACCATGTTGGAGACCGGTTTGGAGACCGGTTTGGAGACCGGGTATGGAGACCGGGTTTGGAGACCGAGTTTGGAGACCGGATTTGGAGACCGAGTTTGGAGACCGGGTTTAGAGACCGATTTGGAGACTGGATTTGGAGACCGGATTTGGAGACCGGGTTTGGAGACCGGATTTGGAGACCAATTTGGAGACCAGATTTGGAGCCTGGGTTGGAGACTGGGTTTGGAGACCGGGTTGGAGACCGGGTTTGGAGACCAAGTTTGGAAACCGGTTTGGAGACCGAATTTGGAGGCCAGATTTGGAGACTGGATTTGGAGACCGGATTTGGAGACCGAGTTTGGAGACCGGGTTTAGAGACCGATTTGGAGACCGGGTTTGGAGACCGAGTTTGGAGACCGGATTTGGAGACCGGGTTTGGAGACCGGGTTGGAGACCGGGTTTGGAGACCGAGTTTGGAGACCGGGTTTAGAGACCGATTTGGAGACCGGATTTGGAGACCGGATTTGGAGACCGGGTTTGGAGACCGAGTTTGGAGACCGGATTTGGAGACCGGGTTTGGAGACCGGGTTGGAGACCATGTTGGAGACCGGTTTGGAGACCGGTTTGGAGACCGGGTATGGAGACCGGGTTGGAGACCGGGTTGGAGACCAAGTTTGGAGACCGGTTTGGAGACCGGGTTTGGAGACCGGGTTTGGAGACCGGGGTTGGAGACCGGTTTGGAGACCGGTTTGGAGACCGGGTATGGAGACTGGGTTGGAGACCGGATTTGGAGACCGGATTTGGACATCGGTTTTGGAGACCGAATTTGGAGACCGGATTTGGAGACCGGATTTGGAGACCGGGTTTGGAGACCGGATTTGGAGACCGGGTTTGGAGACCGGGTTGGAGACCATGTTGGAGACCGGTTTGGAGACCGGTTTGGAGACCGGGTATGGAGACCGGGTTGGAGACCGGGTTGGAGACCAAGTTTGGAGACCGGTTTGGAGACCGGGTTTGGAGACCGGGTTTGGAGACCGGGGTTGGAGACCGGTTTGGAGACCGGTTTGGAGACCGGGTATGGAGACTGGGTTGGAGACCGGATTTGGAGACCGGATTTGGACATCGGTTTTGGAGACCGAATTTGGAGACCGGATTTGGAGACCAATTTGGAGACCAGATTTGGAGCCTGGGTTGGAGACTGGGTTTGGAGACCGGGTTGGAGACCGGGTTTGGAGACCAAGTTTGGAAACCGGTTTGGAGACCGAATTTGGAGACCGGGTTTGGAGACCGGGTTTGGAGGCCAGATTTGGAGACTGGATTTGGAGACCGGATTTGGAGACCGAGTTGGAGACCATGTTGGAGACCGGTTTGGAGACCGGTTTGGAGACCGGGTATGGAGACCGGGTTGGAGACCGGGTTGGAGACCAAGTTTGGAGACCGGTTTGGAGACCGGGTTTGGAGACCGGGGTTGGAGACCGGTTTGGAGACCGGTTTGGAGACCGGGTATGGAGACTGGGTTGGAGACCGGGTTGGAGACCAAGTTTGGAGACCGGTTTGGAGACCGGGTTTGGAGACCGGGTTTGGAGACCGGATTTGGAGACCATGCTGGAGACCAGGTTTGGAGACCGGATTGGAGACCGGTTTGGAGACCGGATTTGGAGACCGGATTTGGAGACCGGGTTGGAGACCGGGTTTGGAGACCGGGTTTGGAGACCGGATTTGGAGACCGGTTTGGAGGCCGGATTTGGAGTCCGGGTTGGAGACCGGGCTAACTCATTTTACATAGGGGACCTTCACAGCAGTAGACCATAGACAACTTCGCCTATTCTGTGCTTCTAACACTATCATATCTGCTTTATTTTAAACCAGGTTTTGGGAATTATCCTGCAATAGTTCTCTCATGTGACTGGTGTCTCCTTCAGAAACCACATTAGGACCAGGATCCCATCCCCTTCCCAGCCAAGTTACAAAACCTTTAATCATGTGTTGCAGGACCCTCCCACCTCTGGTACGAGGATTTATATGCCAGCACAGGACGCTGACGTACATTGTGGGCTGTCTGACTGGAATAAAATGAAGCTTCTCCAGGATTAATATTCCGGGACACATGATCCTCTGGGAATTTTCAGCCAGGTGTATTTAAGCAGCTGAGCTCACTGCAGGAAAGCCTGTTCAAGCACCTTAAGAACTCGTCTGCACTGCCCCAACATGGCCGCCTATTCTGGTTGGACATATTTTTGATGGCTTCCTCACGTGACCTCCTGCCTCCAACCGCCCCACCCAGTCAAACAGCCCTTTCTCCCCATCTGCAATATTTTTAGAACTCAAAAGCTGAAGTGTTCAAAGAAGATGAAGAAAACACAGATTTTTATTTTTGCCTGACTGACATTTCTCCTGGGTTTTTACTCGCAGCAGTGCCCTTGAGATTAACCTTTAATTACTGGCATCTCCAGGACCAATCCTGGCAGTTAGCCAAGCCTTCCCTCTCGACCTAGTTCTGTTTATCCACTGATGCATTTTAAGACGCTTTGATTCCAGTCTCACCATGAAGTCCAAGGTTGCCACCCTGTGGTAGAATATTGAAGGGCTCTTCATTAACTCCCAGTTCTCAATGGCAATAAACCCAAGGTTACATTTGCACAGAGCCCCCCACCACCACTTCCACCTATTTACCCTGTGTCCCCCTAGTGATACTAGCAAAACAGATCAGTTGGTCGGAGATGTCTATCATCAGGAGATCTCGCTGTGAGTGATTGAATTATATCAGAACAAAGTGAGGGGCAATTCCCACCCTGGCTGATGACATTCCCCCACCTTCCTGTCTCCACAGTCTTCAGTGTGCTTTCATTTCCTCCAGATCTGACTATTCCAACCCTTTACCGAGTGAATCATCTGAAACTCTGATGCCCATGTCCTAACTCGCACCAAGTCCCGTTCCACCAACACCCCTGTGTTCACTGACCTACACTGGCTCCTGGTTAAGCAACGCCTCGATTTTAAAATTCTCATCCTTGTTATCAAATCCCTCCATGGCTTCACCCCCTCCCTATCTCTGTAATCTCCTCCAGCCCTACAACCCTCCGAGATACCCGCACTCCTCCAATTCTGGCCTCTTGTCCATCCCTGATTTGAATTGTTCCACCATTTGTGGCCGTTCCTTCAGCTGCCAAGCCCTCAGCTTTGGATCACCCTCCCTACACCTCAATGCCTCTCTACCCCTCTTTCCTCTGGTAAAAAGCTTCTTAAAACCCACCTCTTTGACCAAGCTTTTGGTCACCTGTTCTCATGGGCCAGAATTTGTGGTGTTTTGACGGCAAACTATCACTTCTCACTGTCATTACTTTGTGAAACAGTCAGGGATTTTTGGCATCCACACATACGGAGTTAAATGTGGAAAATATGCTGTCAGTGAAAGTCTGCTCCTCCATAGGAATGCGTTGCTGCAATCTTTGCCAATGCAATTAGAACAGAAATCAGTGAAATTCAACTTTTTGCATCCTATTTCACTTTAAAAACCTGCCCGTTCAGAGGCCAATTGATCTAACGAGAAGCAGAGGTGGTGACTCCTTGTAAAACAGGCTTGGAGGTGGGGCCTTTCCTTCATGGGAAATCCATAGCCCATGGAGGGTCCTGGCCAGGAAACAATGCACCTCCCAGGATTCCCCTCCTCCTGGACTTTAAGACCACCCCCAACAGGCCCCCCTCCCCCACTCTGGGCCAGGGCCTTGCGGCCTGGCCCCAGTGTCCCCGCATCACTTACTTGAGGTCTGGGGTTCCAGAGTTGGGCTTGGGTCCGAGACCTCTGCAGTATCGACAGTGACCACCACTCCTGATGGCACTGCTGATACTACTGAGCTGCTAGCCCTGTGATTGGCCGGCAGCTCTTGGAGGCGGGATCCCCATCATAAAAGGGGGTGAGGGGGAGGAGGTGCACGCAAGAAGGTCGAGGCAGGTTTGCCCCAGCCTTTTTGACACAGTGCCGGGAGCCCCTCCTCAAAATCCAGCCCCTGGAGTGCCATTCCACTCAATGCTAAACATTTGACAGGGTTTTAAAATAATAAAAATATATTTTTTAAAATTGCTTATGATATTTCATCTTCTACCTTAATTCAATGTGTAGGTCCTGATCTGTATTTTGCTCTCTGTAAACTGGTTAAAAAGTGAATGACCAAGGCTGGAGGAGTGCACTGTCTTTCTCTAGTTCCACTTCTCCACAGGTCACAGCATATATTTAAATGTTTACCCAGTTACCCGTACAGCCAGTTATATAGTCTATTTTTTATTTCAGAATAAAATCCACCAACCAGGTTTCTTTGATAAACAAAAGTATTAATTTATTATAAAATAAGACTTAGACAATAAAGATGCAAAGCTTTAACCCATAGTTTGAAATATGACAGTAAATATATACTTATATATATTCCTTTCTAAATGCCCAACGCACACACAAACACACACACACACACACACACCAGTTAAAGGAAAGATAAAGATGCTTTGACCAAAGTACTTGTTAATTCTTAAAGAAGAAGAATAAAATGTCCGAGTACACGTAGGCGGGTCATTGGGATCTTTTCAGAAGCAGTTCATTCAGGAGGATGTCAAGAGGAAGTCTTCCAGAGGCTTCTCAGGAGAAATGCTGCTTCAGTTTCTCTATTTCTTACACCTGATTCTCAGAGCTTCTCAAAAGGTGGAGAAAAGATGAACTGGTCTTCTCTTTTAGCAGGCTGACCTCCAACTGACTCAAAACAGGATTCAATAATGAAACCCTCTCCTGAGCACCATAAATCTTGACATGTCACTTCTCTTATAAACAACTCCCATAGTCAAAAGGCACATGTTTACTTAACTGAAGACATGTGGCATTCAGTAAAAGTTGTTTTTAAACAGAGTCCTTCCAGTGACTCTTTAAAAAAACAAAGTCCCGCTTTTATGGAATCACTTCAGTCTCCAATGAATCCATCTCCACAATTCTAAAATACGAGTCCTCAAAAAATATTTTCAAAAAAGAAGCACTTTCATAAGAAGTGCTTTTTAACTTCTTGCTTTGCTGCTTGTGAGAATTCTTCAGTCTGATTGGCTGCTCAGCCTACTTGATGGTTCCACTGTTCTTGAACACTAGAGATCCCTATAGTTGGTACCAGGATGACATTGGTGTTGTTTTATGGGAAATCGATGTCACAGAACTCACTAAATCATTATGTAGCTCAATGTACACAGCTGCTGTCTCTCACCAGAGTGCACAATGGAGGCAGATCTATCCCAGCATTCATTGTAGCAGTGAATTCCCTCCATTAAAACTGCAGGGGGAAGTTGGTGAATAAGCAAGAGAAAACCACAAGCAATCTTATAAGAGAAATTAGGCAGAGAGACAGGCAAGGAATGGGCGATAAAGAAGAAGAGCACAAGATATGTCAATATTGTTCGGTTGTCTCCTGTGGCACGGATCAGATGTACAGCTTGCTGCTTCTCACTACATTCTTGCTGAAGTCTTGCACCGAGGATTCATTGTTGAACACCAGCAGCTCTGGTAATAGTTGGGATAGTGTTGAGAGGATGGAACAATAGGCTCCACACTATAGGAAGGATATCGGGGCTTCAGAGCAGGTACAACCCAGAATCACGAGGATGCAGCCCGGTATGAGGAAATACAAATACAAAAGAATACTTGTAAAATTGCAATGGTTTGCATTCACATCTTTCCCTAGTTTCTCTACTATCTCCCCTCATTTCCTCTCTGAGCTCATCGTGTCCATGAGACCCACCTCCTTCTCCCTCGATCCTATTCCCACTAAACTGCAGATCACCCAACATCCCCTCCTGGTCCCCATGTTAGCTAATATTGGCAATCGTTCCCTCTCCTCTGGTAATGTCTCCCTCCCCTTCAAATCTTCTATCATCATCTCTCTCCTCAAAAAACCCTTGACCCCACTGTCCATGCAAATGACCACCCCATCTCCAAACCCCCTTTCCTCTCCAAAACCCTTGAATACGTTGTCACCCATGCCCATGCCCATCTTTCCTGTAACTCCAGGTTTTGTCTCTGATTTCTCATGTTGCTGGTCTGACATGTGCTTTCAACCATCCAGACCCTAAGCTCCGAAATTCCCTCCATAAATCTCTCCACCTCTCTATCTCTCTCTTCCTTTAGAGCGCTCCTTAAAACCTATCTCTTTGGCCAAGGTTTTGGCCACCTGCCCTAATATCTTCATCACTATCTTCATTTTTGTCTGTTACAATGCTTTGAAATACCTAAAGAAGTTTTTCTATGATAAAGGCACTGACTGACTAAATGTAAGTCCTTATTTCCCGGAAGGGAGGTGAAAGAGTAGATAAACCCAGATTGTTGTCAGTGATTGAGAGGACACTGATATAAGTCTGTGAAGCTGTGGAACACAGAGCAGGCCCAATGGCTGAAACAGAGACCATGGAGGATGAATCTTCGCAGAATATCCCCGGAACTTGAGAGGGATAGTGTTAATACAGCCCATGCTATGAGAAAGGCTTGTATTTATATAGTGCCTTTCATATCCTCAGGAAAGTTAATTGCTCTTGAAGTGTCGTTACTGCTGTAATGTAGGAAATGCAGCAGGCAATTTGTACACAGCAAGCTCCCAAGAACAGCAATGTGATAATGACCAGATAATCTGTTTTAGTGATGGTGATTGAGGGTGAAATATTGGCCAGGACACTGGGGAGAACTCCCCTGCTGTTTTTCAAAATAGTGCCCTCGGACCTTTTATGTTCACCTGAGAGGGCAGATAGGGCCTCAGTTTAACATTTCGCCTGAAGGACAGCACCTCTGACAGTGCAGCACTCCCTCAGTACTGCACTCGGGTGTCAGCCTTGATTTTTGCAGTGTAATTTGAGCCCACAGCCTGCTGACTCAGAAGAGCAAGTTGCTAACAGCTGAGCCACGGTTGACACCTTCCGTGTGGTGGCAGAGGCTGGAATAAGAGCCCTCTTCCACCCCTGCCCTTTTTGCTACCTCTGTTTCCCCCACCTGGCTGCTGAGATTCCTTAGCACCCCGCACCTACACACACCAAAAAGAGCATAAAAGGCCAAAGAGTGGGCAGTGGGGGCGTGGGCCGTCTGTCACTTGGGGTAGCATCGATCAGAACCCGACCTGGAGCCAGGCCCCACACGAACCCGTTACAAAGGGTGCCTGGCGCAGATCCAAACTCTCCACTTTACAGATGCTCTTGTCGACCTCTGATCCCAGTAATAGCTTGATCTTTGTTCCGAGTAGATAACTGCCTCATTCTGCATGCACAAGCTCCCTCCATTAGGTGTACTCTGTACTCTCATTGTCAGCATCTTTTCCCCATGCAGTGAAACTAGCCTATCTCATCTCTGCTCTCAAAGGGGCCGTGCCCAAGGAAGTGCTTAGCTTGCGAGCCTGGAATTCTGTCTTGGTAAGCCAATTGCTCTGATAATGAATGTAACATGCAGCAGCACTCCCAGCCCCACATAAGTTTGAAACCTGCCCTCGCCCTCTCCCCATACGGCTTGGTGGGTTTCTCAACGACATTTTTTTTATTCATTCATGGGATGTGGGCGTCGCTGGCCAGGCCAGCATTTATTGCCCAATTGCCCTTGAGAAGGTGGTGGTGAGCTGCCTTCTTGAACCGCTGCAGTCCGTGTGGGATAGGTAAACCCACAGTGCTGTTAGGAAGGGAGTTCCAGGATTTTGACTCAGTGACAGTGAAGGAACGGCGATATAGTTCCAAGTCAGGATGGTGTGTGACTTGGACGGGAACTTGCAGGTGATGATGTTCCAATATATCTGCTGCCCTTGTCCTTCGAGGTGGTAGAGGTCGCAGGTTTGGAAGGTGCTGTTGAAGGAGCCTTGGTGCATTACTGTACTGCATCTTGTCGATGGTACACACTGCTGCCACTGTGCGTCGGTGGTGGAGGGAGTAAATGTTTGTGAATGGGGTGCCAATCAAGCGGGCTGCTTTGTCGTGGATGGTGTCGAGCTTCTTGAGTGTTGTTGGAGCTGCACTCATCCAGGCAAGTGGAGAGTATTCCAACACACTCCTGACGTGTGCCTTGTAGATGGTGGACAGGCTTTGGGGAGTCAGGAGTTACTTGCCGCAGAATTCCCCACCTCTAGTCTGTACCAGGGCAAAACCAGGGTCACCAACTCTCCAGGATTATCCTGGGGTTAAAGATTGACATCCCAGACACTTGTGAGCAAAGAAAAGGGGGAAAAAATCAACTAAAATACTGGAGCTGGGAGAAAGGCTGTTTGGCTGATAGTCTCGAGTGGTGTGGGAGCGGGCACCGTAAGGATAGGCATGGAGAACAGCCAATGGCAGGCGTGTCTGAGGCAGTCTGTTGAAGGTAGTAGGTCATTAGACAAATCCTAAACAAATGGATTCAACCAGAGCGGGCAATAGAATCAATGAATGATACAGCACAGAAAGACTTTTTGGCCCATCGAGTCTGTGCCAGCCCTTTGGTAGAGCAATCCAATTAATCCAACTCCCCTGATCTTTCCCATAGTCCTGTAGTATTTTTCTCTTAAATATTTATCACCTTCCCCCTGAAAGTTATGACTGAATCTGCTTCCGCCACTCTTTCAGGCAGTCCGTTCCAGATCACAACAACTCCCTTTGGCAATAAAGTCAGGTTGAGTTTCCTGCTCTTGAAACCCCTGTGAATCTTGGTGGAGCGTTTAGCTGTGAAATCTCCTCCCTCAAGTAGGGTGTCAGGATTGACTGTCAAGGTGTACAATAAATGAAGCTCCTTTAGGGTGAGGCAAGTAAAGAGTTCTATCAAAAGAATGAAGAGACCTTACAACGACATACAGCTTCTAGCCAATAAAGATGGAAGGAAGAGGAAGAGGCTTGGGAGTAATACAAGAGGAAATTTCAAAGGTGCCAGCATGGCTCAGTTGGTAGCTCTCTGACCTCTGAGTCAGAAGGACATGGGTTCAAGACACACACTCACAGATGCTCAAACATGCACACTAACACAAACTCACTCACATACATACACATACTGGTATAAACAGAGTCCTATATTACACAAACTCACACATACAAATACTGCTATAGACACAGAGTTCTACATTACACACACTCATTCACATACACACACTGACACACGCAATTATGCACACTCATTCACATACACACACTCTTGCATACTCACTCATACATACATAGACACACCTGAATAGACAGAGTCCTGCATACACACACTCACTCAAATGCACAATCTCACACATACTTGCATACGCACTTTGACTCACGCAATCACATGTTCACATTACTCACTTGCACACTCCCAGATATACACACACATACACCCAAACACTGGCATACAAAGACTAACATACAAACACACAGCTGAACGCCAGAGATGAGGTGAAAGTGACTGCCCGTGACATCAAGGAGCCCCAGCAAAACTGGAGTCAATGGGAATCAGGGGAAAACTCTGATGTTTGGAGTCGGACCTAGACAAAGGAAGATGGCTGTGGTTGTTGGAGGTCAATCATTTCACTGCAGGTGTTCCTCAGCCCAACCATTATCAGCTGCTTCATCAAGGATCTTCCCTCCAGCATAAGGTCATAACTGGGGATGCTCGCTGATGATTGCACAATGTTCAGCGTCATTCGTGACTTCTCAGATACTGAAGCAGTCCGTGTAGAAATGCAGCAAGACCTGAACAACAGTCAGGCTTGGTCTAACAAGTGACAAGTAACATTCGTGCCATAGAAGCGACCAGCTCCAATGAGAGAATCTAACCATCTCCCCTTGACATTCAACTGTATTGCTATCGCTGAATCCACCACCATCAACATCCTGGGGGTTACCATTAACCAAAAACTGAACTGGAGTAACCCTGGCTACAAGAGCAGGTCAGAGGCTAGGAATCCAGGGGCGAGTAACTCACCTCCTGACTCCCCAAAGCCTGTCCACCATCTACAAGGCACAAGTCAGGAGTGTGATGGAATACACTCCACTTGCCTGGATGGGTGCAGCTCCAACAACACTCAAGAAGCTCAACACCATCCAGGACAAAGCAAAAAAGACTCACACACACAAACATTCATGCATGAACACTCAGAGACACATACAAACACACATACTGATGGGTTAAATTGTGTCAGCCACTCACAGGACCCAGCAGTGGCACCAGAAACAAGTGCCATCACCGCATGGCAGGAGCAGCCGGCCTACTGCGATCATGCGGCTGCGGCCAGTTAACATAACCGAGTATTGGGGTCTGTCCTATTGCACGTTAGGGATGGGCTATGAGGCACTGATGGCACTGCAGGATGACCAGAAGGAAGGGATTGGTGTCATCTTTTAGCTACTGCTGCCTTTCACTGATGCAGTGAACACAGAGTGCTGCTGGACGCCTCTGTACTATACTCGAACTCGTGGACCCCCCTCTACCACTGCTGCTGCTGTAACCCCTGGACCCGACTCTACCACTGCTGCTATTGTAACTCCTGGACCCCCCTCTACCAATGCTGCTACTGTAACTCCTGGACCCCCCTCTACCACTGCTGCTACTGTAACTCCTGGACCCCCCTCTACCACTGCTGCTGCTGTAACTCCTGGACCCCCCTCTACCACTGCTGCTGCTGTAACTCCTGGACCCCCCTCTACCACTGCTGCTGCTGTAACTCCTGGACCCCCCTCTACCAATGCTGCTACTGTAACTCCTGGACCCGCCCTCTACCACTGCTGCAACTGTAACTCCTGGACCCGCCCTCTACCACTGCTGCTATTGTAACTCCTGGACCCCCCTCTACCACTGCTGCTACTGTAACTCCTGGACCCCCCTCTACCACAGCTGCTGCTGTAACTCCTGGACCACCCTCTACCACTGCTGCTGCTGTAACTCCTGGACCCCCCTCTACCACTGCTGTTACTGTAACTACTGGACCCCCCTCTACCAATGCTGCTGCTGTAACTCCTGGACCCCCCTCTACCAATGCTGCTGCTGTAACTCCTGGACCCCCCTCTACCACTGCTGTTACTGTAACTCCTGGACCCCCCTCTACCAATGCTGCTGCTGTAACTCCTGGACCCCCCTCTACCACTGCTGTTACTGTAACTCCAGGACCCCCCTCTACCACTGCTGTTACTGCAACTCCTGGACCCCCCTCTACCACTGCTGCTGCTGTAACTCCTGGACCCTCCTCTACCACTGCTGCTGCTGTAACTCCTGGACCCCCCTCTACCACTGCTGCTGCTGTAACTCCTGGACCCCCCTCTACCACTGCTGCTGCTGTAACTCCTGGACCCCCCTCTACCAATGCTGCAGCTGTAACTCCTGGACCCCCCTCTACCACTGCTGCTGCTGTAACTCCTAGACCCCCCTCTACCACTGCTGCTGCTGTAACCCCTGGACCCCCCTCTACCACTGCAGCTGCAGTAATTCCTGGACCCCCCTCTACCACTGCTGCTGCTGTAACTCCTGGACCCCCCTCTACCACTGCTGCTGCTATAACTCCTGGACCCCCCTCTACCACTGCTGCTACTGTAACTCCTGGACCCGCCCTCTACCACTGCTGCTATTGTAACTCCTGGACCCCCCTCTACCACTGCTGCTGCTGTAACCCCTGGACCCCCTCTACCACTGCTGCTGCTGTAACCCCTGGACCCCCCTCTACCACTGCTGCTACTGTAACCCCTGGACCCCCCTCTACCACTGCTGTTACTGTAACCCCTGGACCCCCCTCTACCACTGCTGTTACTGTAACTCCTGGACCCCCCTCTACCACTGCTGCTGCTGTAACCCCTGGATCCCCCTCTACCACTGCTGCTGCTGGAACCCCTGGACCCTCCTCTACCACTGCTGCTGCTGGAACCCCTGGACCCTCCTCTACCACTGCTGCTGCTGTAACTCCTGGACTCCCCTCTACCACTGCTGCTGCTGTAACTCCTGGACCCCCCTCTACCACTGCTGCTACTGTAACCCCTGGACCCCCCTCTACCACTGCTGTTACTGTAACCCCTGGACCCCTCTCTACCACTGCTGTTACTGTAACCCCTGGACCCCCCTCTACCACTGCTGCTGCTGTAACCCCTGGATCCCCCTCTACCACTGCTGCTGCTGGAACCCCTGGACCCTCCTCTACCACTGCTGCTGCTGGAACCCCTGGACCCTCCTCTACCACTGCTGCTGCTGTAACTCCTGGACTCCCCTCTACCACTGCTGCTGCTGTAACTCCTGGACCCTCCTCTAAAACTGCTGCTGCTGCAACTCCTGGACCCCCCTCTACCACTGCTGTTACTGTAACTCCTGGACCCCCCTCTACCACTGCTGCCTCTACAACTCCTGGACCCCCCTCTACCACTGCTGCTGCTGTAACTCCTGGACCCCCCTCTACCACTGCTGCTGCTGTAACTCCTGGACCCCCCTCTACCACTGCTGCCTCTATAACTCCTGGACCCCCCTCTACCACTGCTGTTATTGTAACTCCTGGACCCTCCTCTACCACTGCTGCTGCTGTAACTCCTGGACCCCCCTCTCCCACTGCTGCTGCTGTAACTCCTGGACCCCCCTCTACCACTGCTGTTATTGTAACTCCTGGACCCTCCTCTACCACTGCTGCTGCTGTAACTCTTGGACCCCCCTCTCCCACTGCTGCTGCTGTAACCCCTGGACCCCCCTCTACCACTGCTGCTGCTGCTGTAACTCCTGGACCCCCCTCTACCACTGCTGCTACTGTTACACCTGGACCCCCCTCTCCCACTGCTGCTGCTGTAACTCCTGGACCCCCCTCTCCCACTGCTGCTGCTGTAACTCCTGGAACCCCCTCTACCACTGCTGCTGCTGTAACTCCTGGACCCCCCTCTACCAATGCTGCAGCTGTAACTCCTGGACCCCCCTCTACCACTGCTGCTGCTGTAACTCCTAGACCCCCCTCTACCACTGCTGCTGCTGTAACCCCTGGACCCCCCTCTACCACTGCTGCTGCAGTAATTCCTGGACCCCCCTCTACCACTGCTGCTGCTGTAACTCCTGGACCCCCCTCTACCACTGCTGCTGCTGTAACTCCTGGACCCCCCTCTACCACTGCTGCTATTGTAACTCCTGGACCCCCCTCTACCACTGCTGCTGCTGTAACTCCTGGACCCCCCTCTACCACTGCTGCTGCTGTAACTCCTAGACCCCCCTCTACCACTGCTGCTGCTGTAACCCCTGGACCCCCCTCTACCACTGCTGCTGCAGTAATTCCTGGACCCCCCTCTACCACTGCTGCTGCTGTAACTCCTGGACCCCCCTCTACCACTGCTGCTGCTGTAACTCCTGGACCCCCCTCTACCACTGCTGCTGCAGTAATTCCTGGACCCCCCTCTACCACTGCTGCTGCTGTAACTCCTGGACCCCCCTCTACCACTGCTGCTGCTGTAACTCCTGGACCCCCCTCTACCACTGCTGCTATTGTAACTCCTGGACCCCCCTCTACCACTGCTGCTGCTGTAACCCCTGGACCCCCCTCTACCACTGCTGCTGCTGTAACCCCTGGACACCCCTCTACCACTGCTGCTGCTGTAACCCCTGGATCCACCTCTACCACTGCTGCTGCTGGAACCCCTGGACCCTCCTCTACCACTGCTGCTGCTGTAACTCCTGGACTCCCCTCTACCACTGCTGCTGCTGTAACTCCTGGACCCCCCTCTACCACTGCTGCTACTGTAACCCCTGGACCCCCCTCTACCACTGCTGTTACTGTAACCCCTGGACCCCCCTCTACCACTGCTGTTACTGTAACCCCTGGACCCCCCTCTACCACTGCTGCTGCTGTAACCCCTGGATCCCCCTCTACCACTGCTGCTGCTGGAACCCCTGGACCCTCCTCTACCACTGCTGCTGCTGGAACCCCTGGACCCTCCTCTACCACTGCTGCTGCTGTAACTCCTGGACTCCCCTCTACCACTGCTGCTGCTGTAACTCCAGGACCCTCCTCTAAAACTGCTGCTGCTGCAACTCCTGGACCCCCCTCTACCACTGCTGTTACTGTAACTCCTGGACCCCCCTCTACCACTGCTGCCTCTTGCTCCTGGACCCCCCTCTACCACTGCTGCTGCTGTAACTCCTGGACCCCCCTCTACCACTGCTGCTGCTGTAACTCCTGGACCCCCCTCTACCACTGCTGCCTCTATAACTCCTGGACCCCCCTCTACCACTGCTGCTACTGTAACCCCTGGACCCCCCTCTACCACTGCTGCCTCTATAACTCCTGGACCCCCCTCTATCACTGCTGCTACTG
Organism: Heterodontus francisci; assembly: GCF_036365525.1. Lineage (NCBI taxonomy): Eukaryota > Metazoa > Chordata > Chondrichthyes > Heterodontiformes > Heterodontidae > Heterodontus > Heterodontus francisci. Next base: position 126,208,858 of record NC_090378.1, on the reverse strand, counting down.
TAACTCCTGGACCCCCCTCTACCACTGCTGCCTCTATAACTCCTGGACCCCCCTCTACCACTGCTGCTGCTGTAACTCCTGGACCCCCCTCTACCACTGCTGCCTCTATAACTCCTGGACCCCCTCTACCACTGCTGCCTCTGTAACACCTGGACACCCCCTCTACCACTGCTGTTACTGTAACTCCAGGACCCCCCTCTACCACTGCTGCTGCTGTAACTCCTGGACCCCCCTCTACCACTGCTGCTGCTGTAACTCCTGGACCCCCCTCTACCACTGCTGCCTCTATAACTCCTGGACCCCCCTCTACCACTGCTGCTACTGTAACCCCTGGGCCCCCCCCTACCACTGCTGCCTCTATAACACCTGGACCCCCCTCGACCACTGCTGCTACTGTAACTCCAGGACCCCCATGTACCACTGCTGCTACTGTAACTCCTGGACCCCACTCTACCACTGCTGCCTCTATAACTCCTGGACCCCCCTCTACCACTGCTGCTACTCTAACCCCTGGACCCCCCTCTACCACTGCTGCCTCTATAACACCTGGACCCCCCTCGACCACTGCTGCTACTGTAACTCCAGGACTCCCATCTACCACTGCTGTTACTGTAACTCCTGGACCCCCCTCTACCACTGCAGCTGCTGTAACTCCTGGACCCCCCTCTACCACTGCTGTTATTGTAACTCCTTGACTCCCCTCTACCACTGCTGTTATTGTAACCCCTGGACCCCCCTCTCCCACTGCTGCTGCTGTAACCCCTGGAGCCCCCTCTACCACTGCAGCTGCTGTAACTCCTGGACCCCCCTCTACCACTGCTGCTACTGTTACACCTGGACCCCCCTCTCCCACTGCTGCTACTGTTACACCTGGACCCCCCTCTCCCACTGCTGCTGCTGAAACTCCTGGACCCCCCTCTCCCACTGCTGCTGCTGTAACCCCTGGACCCCCCTCTACCACTGCAGCTGCTGTAACTCCTGGACCCCCCTCTACCACTGCTGTTATTGTAACTCCTGGACCCTCCTCTACCACTGCTGCTGCTGTAACTCCTGGACCCCCCTCTCCCACTGCTGCTGCTGTAACCCCTGGACCCCCCTCTACCACTGCTGCTGCTGTAACTCCTGGACCCCCCTCTACCACTGCTGCTACTGTTACACCTGGACCCCCCTCTCCCACTGCTGCTGCTGTAACTCCTGGACCCCCCTCTCCCACTGCTGCTGCTGTAACTCCTGGACCCCCCTCTACCGCTGCTGCTGCAGTAACTCCTGGACCCCCCCTCTACCACTGCTGTTGCTGTGACTCCTGGACCCCCCTCTACCACTACTGTTATTGTAACTCCTGGGCCCTCCTCTACCACTGCTGTTACTGTAACTCCTGGACCCCCCTCTACCACTGCAGCTGCTGTAACTCCTGGACCCCCCTCTACCACTACTGTTATTGTAACTCCTGGACCCTCCTCTACCACTGCTGCTGCTGTAACTCCTGGACCCCCCTCTCCCAATGCTGCTGCTGTAACCCCTGGACCCCCCTCTACCACTGCAGCTGCTGTAACTCCTGGACCCCCCTCTACCACTGCTGTTATTGTAACTCCCGGACCCCCCTCGACCACTGCTGTTATTGTAACTCCTGAACCCTCCTCTACCACTGCTGTTACTGTAACTCCTGGACCCCCCTCTACCACTGCAGCTGCTGTAACTCCTGGACCCCCCTCTACCACTGCTGTTATTGTAACTCCTGGACCCTCCTCTACCACTGCTGCTGCTGTAACTCCTGGACCCCCCTCTCCCACTGCTGCTGCTGTAACCCCTGGACCCCCCTCTATCACTGCTGCTGCTGTAACTCCTGGACCCCCCTCTACCACTGCTGCTACTGTTACACATGGACCCCCCTCTCCCACTGCTGCTGCTGCAACTCCTGGACCCCCCTCTCCAACTGCAGCTGCTGTAACTCCTGGACCCCCCTCTACCACTGCTGCTGCAGTAACTCCTGGACCCCCCTCTACCACTGCTGTTGCTGTGACTCCTGGACCCCCCTCTACCACTACTGTTATTGTAACTCCTGGACCCTCCTCTACCACTGCTGTTACTGTAACTCCTGGACCCCCCTCTACCACTGCAGCTGCTGTAACTCCTGGACCCGCCTCTACTACGACTGTTATTGTAACTCCTGGACCCTCCTCTACCACTGCTGCTGCTGTAACTCCTGGACCCCCCTCTCCCACTGCTGCTGCTGTAACCCCTTGACCCCCCTCTACCACTGCTGCTGCTGTAACCCCTTGACCCCCCTCTAGCACTGCTGCTGCTGTAACCCCTGGATCCCCCTCTACCACTGCTGCTGCTGGAACCCCTGGACCCTCCTCTACCACTGCTGCTGCTGGAACCCCTGGACCCTCCTCTACCACTGCTGCTGCTGTAACTCCTGGACTCCCCTCTACCACTGCTGCTGCTGTAACTCCTGGACCCCCCTCTACCACTGCTGCTACTGTAACCCCTGGACCCCCCTCTACCACTGCTGTTGCTGTAACCCCTGGACCCCCCTCTACCACTGCTGTTACTGTAACCCCTGGACCCCCCTCTACCACTGCTGCTGCTGTAACTCCTGGACCCCACTCTACCACTGCTGCCTCTATAACTCCTGGACCCCCCTCTACCACTGCTGCTACTCTAACCCCTGGACCCCCCTCTACCACTGCTGCCTCTATAACACCTGGACCCCCCTCGACCACTGCTGCTACTGTAACTCCAGGACTCCCATCTACCACTGCTGTTACTGTAACTCCTGGACCCCCCTCTACCACTGCAGCTGCTGTAACTCCTGGACCCCCCTCGACCACTGCTGTTATTGTAACTCCTTGACCCCCCTCTACCACTGCTGTTATTGTAACTCCTGGACCCCCCTCTCTCACTGCTGCTGCTGTAACCCCTGGACCCACCTCTACCACTGCAGCTGCTGTAACTCCTGGACCCCCCTCTACCACTGCTGCTACTGTTACACCTGGACCCCCCTCTCCCACTGCTGCTACTGTTACACCTGGACCCCCCTCTCCCACTGCTGCTGCTGAAACTCCTGGACCCCCCTCTCCCACTGCTGCTGCTGTAACCCCTGGACCCCCCTCTACCACTGCAGCTGCTGTAACTCCTGGACCCCCCTCTACCACTGCTGTTATTGTAACTCCTGGACCCTCCTCTACCACTGCTGCTGCTGTAACTCCTGGACCCCCCTCTCCCACTGCTGCTGCTGTAACCCCTGGACCCCCCTCTACCACTGCTGCTGCTGTAACTCCTGGACCCCCCTCTACCACTGCTGCTACTGTTACACCTGGACCCCCCTCTCCCACTGCTGCTGCTGTAACTCCTGGACCCCCCTCTCCCACTGCTGCTGCTGTAACTCCTGGACCCCCCTCTACCGCTGCTGCTGCAGTAACTCCTGGACCCCCCTCTACCACTGCTGTTGCTGTGACTCCTGGACCCCCCTCTACCACTACTGTTATTGTAACTCCTGGACCCTCCTCTACCACTGCTGTTACTGTAACTCCTGGACCACCCTCTACCACTGCAGCTGCTGTAACTCCTGGACCCCCCTCTACCACTACTGTTATTGTAACTCCTGGACCCTCCTCTACCACTGCTGCTGCTGTAACTCCTGGACCCCCCTCTCCCAATGCTGCTGCTGTAACCCCTGGACCCCCCTCTACCACTGCAGCTGCTGTAACTCCTGGACCCCCCTCGACCACTGCTGTTATTGTAACTCCTGGACCCTCCTCTACCACTGCTGTTACTGTAACTCCTGGACCCCCCTCTACCACTGCAGCTGCTGTAACTCCTGGACCCCCCTCTACCACTGCTGTTATTGTAACTCCTGGACCCTCCTCTACCACTGCTGCTGCTGTAACTCCTGGACCCCCCTCTCCCACTGCTGCTGCTGTAACCCCTGGACCCCCCTCTATCACTGCTGCTGCTGTAACTCCTGGACCCCCCTCTACCACTGCTGCTACTGTTACACATGGACCCCCCTCTCCCACTGCTGCTGCTGTAACTCCTGGACCCCCCTCTCCAACTGCAGCTGCTGTAACTCCTGGACCCCCCTCTACCACTGCTGCTGCAGTAACTCCTGGACCCCCCTCTACCACTGCTGTTGCTGTGACTCCTGGACCCCCCTCTACCACTACTGTTATTGTAACTCCTGGACCCTCCTCTACCACTGCTGTTACTGTAACTCCTGGACCCCCCTCTACCACTGCAGCTGCTGTAACTCCTGGACCCCCCTCTACCACGACTGTTATTGTAACTCCTGGACCCTCCTCTACCACTGCTGCTGCTGTAACTCCTGGACCCCCCTCTCCCACTGCTGCTGCTGTAACCCCTTGACCCCCCTCTACCACTGCTGCTGCTGTAACCCCTTGACCCCCCTCTACCACTGCTGCTGCTGTAACCCCTGGATCCCCCTCTACCACTGCTGCTGCTGGAACCCCTGGACCCTCCTCTACCACTGCTGCTGCTGGAACCCCTGGACCCTCCTCTACCACTGCTGCTGCTGTAACTCCTGGACTCCCCTCTACCACTGCTGCTGCTGTAACTCCTGGACCTCCCTCTACCACTGCTGCTACTGTAACCCCTGGACCCCCCTCTACCACTGCTGTTACTGTAACCCCTGGACCCCCCTCTACCACTGCTGTTACTGTAACCCCTGGACCCCCCTCTACCACTGCCACTGCTGTAACCCCTGGATCCCCCTCTACCACTGCTGCTGCTGGAACCCCTGGACCCTCCTCTACCACTGCTGCTGCTGGAACCCCTGGACCCTCCTCTACCACTGCTGCTGCTGTAACTCCTGGACTCCCTTCTACCACTGCTGCTGCTGTAACTCCAGGACCCTCCTCTAAAACTGCTGCTGCTGCAACTCCTGGACCCTCCTCTACCACTGCTGTTACTGTAACTCCTGGACCCCCCTCTACCACTGCTGCCTCTATAACTCCTGGACCCCCCTCTACCACTGCTGCTGCTGTAACTCCTGGACCCCCCTCTACCACTGCTGCCTCTATAGCTCCTGGACCCCCCTCTACCACTGCTGCTGCTGTAACTCCTGGACCCCCCTCTACCACTGCTGCTGCTGTAACTCCTGGACCCCCCTCTACCACTGCTGCTGCTGTAACTCCTGGACTCCCCTCTACCACTGCTGCTGCTGTAACTCCTGGACCCCCCTCTACCACTGCTGCCTCTATAACTCCTGGACCCCCCTCTACCACTGCTGCTACTGTAACTCCTGGACCCCCCTCTACCACTGCAGCTGCTGTTACTCCTGGACCCCCCTCTACCACTGCTGTTATTGTAACTCCTGGACCCTCCTCTACCACTGCTGCTGCTGTAACTCCTGGACCCCCCTCTCCCACTGCTGCTGCTGTAACCCCTGGACCCCCCTCTATCACTGCTGCTGCTGTAACTCCTGGACCCCCCTCTACCACTGCTGCTACTGTTACACATGGACCCCCCTCTCCCACTGCTGCTGCTGCAACTCCTGGACCCCCCTCTCCAACTGCAGCTGCTGTAACTCCTGGACCCCCCTCTACCACTGCTGCTGCAGTAACTCCTGGACCCCCCTCTACCACTGCTGTTGCTGTGACTCCTGGACCCCCCTCTACCACTACTGTTATTGTAACCCCTGGACCCTCCTCTACCACTGCTGTTACTGTAACTCCTGGACCCCCCTCTACCACTGCAGCTGCTGTAACTCCTGGACCCCCCTCTACTACGACTGTTATTGTAACTCCTGGACCCTCCTCTACCACTGCTGCTGCTGTAACTCCTGGACCCCCCTCTCCCACTGCTGCTGCTGTAACCCCTTGACCCCCCTCTACCACTGCTGCTGCTGTAACCCCTTGACCCCCCTCTAGCACTGCTGCTGCTGTAACCCCTGGATCCCCCTCGACCACTGCTGCTGCTGGAACCCCTGGACCCTCCTCTACCACTGCTGCTGCTGGAACCCCTGGACCCTCCTCTACCACTGCTGCTGCTGTAACTCCTGGACTCCCCTCTACCACTGCTGCTGCTGTAACTCCTGGACCCCCCTCTACCACTGCTGCTACTGTAACCCCTGGACCCCCCTCTACCACTGCTGTTGCTGTAACCCCTGGACCCCCCTCTACCACTGCTGTTACTGTAACCCCTGGACCCCCCTCTACCACTGCTGCTGCTGTAACTCCTGGACCCCACTCTACCACTGCTGCCTCTATAACTCCTGGACCCCCCTCTACCACTGCTGCTACTCTAACCCCTGGACCCCCCTCTACCACTGCTGCCTCTATAACACCTGGACCCCCCTCGACCACTGCTGCTACTGTAACTCCAGGACTCCCATCTACCACTGCTGTTACTGTAACTCCTGGACCCCCCTCTACCACTGCAGCTGCTGTAACTCCTGGACCCCCCTCTACCACTGCTGTTATTGTAACTCCTTGACCCCCCTCTACCACTGCTGTTATTGTAACTCCTGGACCCCCCTCTCCCACTGCTGCTGCTGTAACCCCTGGACCCACCTCTACCACTGCAGCTGCTGTAACTCATGGACCCCCCTCTACCACTGCTGCTACTGTTACACCTGGACCCCCCTCTCCCACTGCTGCTACTGTTACATCTGGACCCCCCTCTCCCACTGCTGCTGCTGAAACTCCTGGACCCCCCTCTCCCACTGCTGCTGCTGTAACCCCTGGACCCCCCTCTACCACTGCAGCTGCTGTAACTCCTGGACCCCCCTCTACCACTGCTGTTATTGTAACTCCTGGACCCTCCTCTACCACTGCTGCTGCTGTAACTCCTGGACCCCCCTCTCCCACTGCTGCTGCTGTAACCCCTGGACCCCCCTCTACCACTGCTGCTGCTGTAACTCCTGGACCCCCCTCTACCACTGCTGCTACTGTTACACCTGGACCCCCCTCTCCCACTGCTGCTGCTGTAACTCCTGGACCCCCCTCTCCCACTGCTGCTGCTGTAACTCCTTGACCCCCCTCTACCGCTGCTGCTGCAGTAACTCCTGGACCCCCCTCTACCACTGCTGTTACTGTAACTCCTGGACCCCCCTCTACCACTACTGTTATTGTAACTCCTGGACCCTCCTCTACCACTGCTGCTGCTGTAACTCCTGGACCCCCCTCTCCCAATGCTGCTGCTGTAACCCCTGGACCCCCCTCTACCACTGCAGCTGCTGTAACTCCTGGACCCCCCTCGACCACTGCTGTTATTGTAACTCCTGGACCCTCCTCTACCACTGCTGTTACTGTAACTCCTGGACCCTCCTCTACCACTGCTGCTGCTGTAACTCCTGGACCCCCCTCTCCCAATGCTGCTGCTGTAACCCCTGGACCCCCCTCTACCACTGCAGCTGCTGTAACTCCTGGACCCCCCTCGACCACTGCTGTTATTGTAACTCCTGGACCCTCCTCTACCACTGCTGTTACTGTAACTCCTGGACCCCCCTCTACCACTGCAGCTGCTGTAACTCCTGGACCCCCCTCGACCACTGCTGTTATTGTAACTCCTGGACCCTCCTCGACCACTGCTGTTATTGTAACTCCTGGACCCTCCTCTACCACTGCTGCTGCTGTAGCTCCTGGACCCCCCTCTCCCACTGCTGCTGCTGTAACTCCTGGACCCCCCTCTACCACTGCTGCTACTGTTACACATGGACCCCCCTCTCCCACTGCTGCTGCTGTAACTCCTGGACCCCCCTCTCCAACTGCAGCTGCTGTAACTCCTGGACCCCCCTCTACCACTGCTGCTGCAGTAACTCCTGGACCCCCCTCTACCACTGCTGTTGCTGTGACTCCTGGACCCCCCTCTACCACTACTGTTATTGTAACTCCTGGACCCCCCTCTACCACTGCAGCTGCTGTAACTCCTGGACCCCCCTCTACCACGACTGTTATTGTAACTCCTGGACCCTCCTCTACCACTGCTGCTGCTGTAACTCCTGGACCCCCCTCTCCCACTGCTGCTGCTGTAACCCCTTGACCCCCCTCTACCACTGCTGCTGCTGTAACCCCTTGACCCCCCTCTACCACTGCTGCTGCTGTAACCCCTGGATCCCCCTCTACCACTGCTGCTGCTGGAACCCCTGGACCCTCCTCTACCACTGCTGCTGCTGGAACCCCTGGACCCTCCTCTACCACTGCTGCTGCTGTAACTCCTGGACTCCCCTCTACCACTGCTGCTGCTGTAACTCCTGGACCCCCCTCTACCACTGCTGCTACTGTAACCCCTGGACCCCCCTCTACCACTGCTGTTACTGTAACCCCTGGACCCCCCTCTACCACTGCTGTTACTGTAACCCCTGGACCCCCCTCTACCACTGCCACTGCTGTAACCCCTGGATCCCCCTCTACCACTGCTGCTGCTGGAACCCCTGGACCCTCCTCTACCACTGCTGCTGCTGGAACCCCTGGACCCTTCTCTACCACTGCTGCTGCTGTAACTCCTGGACTCCCTTCTACCACTGCTGCTGCTGTAACTCCAGGACCCTCCTCTAAAACTGCTGCTGCTGCAACTCCTGGACCCTCCTCTACCACTGCTGTTACTGTAACTCCTGGACCCCCCTCTACCACTGCTGCCTCTATAACTCCTGGACCCCCCTCTACCACTGCTGCTGCTGTAACTCCTGGACCCCACTCTACCACTGCTGCCTCTATAGCTCCTGGACCCCCCTCTACCACTGCTGCTGCTGTAACTCCTGGACCCCCCTCTACCACTGCTGCTGCTGTAACTCCTGGACCCCCCTCTACCACTGCTGCTGCTGTAACTCCTGGACTCCCCTCTACCACTGCTGCTGCTGTAACTCCTGGACCCCCCTCTACCACTGCTGCCTCTATAACTCCTGGACCCCCCTCTACCACTGCTGCTACTGTAACCCCTGGGCCCCCCCCTACCACTGCTGCCTCTATAACACCTGGACCCCCCTCGACCACTGCTGCTACTGTAACTCCAGGACCCCCATCTACCACTGCTGCTACTGTAACTCCGGGACCCCCCTCTACCACTGCAGCTGCTGTAACTCCTGGACCCCACTCTACCACTGCTGCCTCTATAACTCCTGGACCCCCCTCTACCACTGCTGCCTCTATAACACCTGGACCCCCCTCGACCACTGCTGCTACTGTAACTCCAGGACTCCCATCTACCACTGCTGTTACTGTAACTCCTGGACCCCCCTCTACCACTGCAGCTGCTGTAACTCCTGGACCCCCCTCTACCACTGCTGTTATTGTAACTCCTGGACCCCCCTCTCCCACTGCTGCTGCTGTAACCCCTGGACCCCCCTCTACCACTGCTGCTGCTGTCACTCCTGGACCCCCCTCTACCACTGCTGCTACTGTAACTCCTGGACCCCCCTCTCCCACTGCTACTGCTGAAACTCCTGGACCCCCCTCTACCACTGCTGCTACTGTTACACCTGGACCCCCCTCTCCCTCTGCTGCTACTGTTACACCTGGACCCCCCTCTCCCACTGCTGCTGCTGTAACCCCTGGACGCCCCTCTACCACTGCAGCTGCTGTAACTCCTGGACCCCCCTCTACCACTGCTGTTATTGTAACTCCTGGACCCTCCTCTACCACTGCTGCTGCTGTAACTCCTGGACCCCCCTCTCCCACTGCTGCTGCTGTAACTTCTGGACCCCCCTCTACCACTGCTGCTGCTGTAACTCCTGGACCCCCCTCTACTACTGCTGCTACTGTTACACCTGGACCCCCCTCTCCCACTGCTGCTGCTGTAACTCCTGGACCCCCCTCTCCCACTGCTGCTGCTGAAACTCCTGGACCCCCCTCTACCACTGCTGCTGCTGTAACTCCTGGACCCCCCTCTACCGCTGCTGCAGCAGTAACTCCTGGACCCCCCTCTACCACTGCTGTTGCTGTGACTCCTGGACCCCCCTCTACCACTACTGTTATTGTAACTCCTGGACCATCCTCTACCACTGCTGTTACTGTAACTCCTGGACCCCCCTCTACCACTGCAGCTGCTGTAACTCCTGGACCCCCCTCTACCACTACTGTTATTGTAACTCCTGGACCCTCCTCTACCACTGCTGCTGCTGTAACTCCTGGACCCCCCTCTCCCAATGCTGCTGCTGTAACCCCTGGACCCCCCTCTACCACTGCAGCTGCTGTAACTCCTGGACCCCCCTCTACCACTGCTGTTATTGTAACTCCTGGACCCCCCTCTACCACTGCTGTTATTGTAACTCCTGGACCCTCCTCTACCACTGCTGTTACTGTAACTCCTGGACCCCCCTCTACCACTGCAGCTGCTGTAACTCCTGGACCCCCCTCTACCACTGCTGTTATTGTAACTCCTGGACCCTCCTCTACCACTGCTGCTGCTGTAACTCCTGGACCCCCCTCTCCCACTGCTGCTGCTGTAACCCCTGGACCCCCCTCTATCACTGCTGCTGCTGTAACTCCTGGACCCCCCTCTACCACTGCTGCTACTGTTACACATGGACCCCCCTCTCCCACTGCTGCTGCTGTAACTCCTGGACCCCCCTCTCCCACTGCAGCTGCTGTAACTCCTGGACCCCCCTCTACCACTGCTGCTGCAGTAACTCCTGGACCCCCCTCTACCACTGCTGTTGCTGTGACTCCTGGACCCCCCTCTACCACTACTGTTATTGTAACTCCTGGACCCTCCTCTACCACTGCTGTTACTGTAACTCCTGGACCCCCCTCTACCACTGCAGCTGCTGTAACTCCTGGACCCCCCTCTACCACGACTGTTATTGTAACTCCTGGACCCTCCTCTACCACTGCTGCTGCTGTAACTCCTGGACCCCCCTCTCCCACTGCTGCTGCTGTAACCCCTTGACCCCCCTCTACCACTGCTGCTGCTGTAACTCCTGGACCCTCCTCTACCACTGCTGCTGCTGTAACTCCTGGACCCCCCTCTCCCACTGCTGCTGCTGTAACCCCTTGACCCCCCTCTACCACTGCTGCTACTGTTACACCTGGACACCCCTCTCCCACTGCTGCTGCTGTAACTCCTGGACCCCCCTCTCCCACTGCTGCTGCTGTAACTTCTGGACCCCCTCTACCACTGCTGCTGCAGGAACTCCTGGACCCCCCTCTACCACTGCTGTTGCTGTGACTCCTGGACCCCCCTCTACCACTGCTGCTGCTGTAACTCCTGGACCCCCCTCTCCCACTGCTGCTGCTGTAACTCCTGGACCCCCCTCTCCCACTGCTGCTGCTGTAACACCTGGACCCCCCCTCCACCACTGCTGCTGCTGTAACCCCTGGACCCTCCTCTACCACTGCTGTTATTGTAACACCTGGACCCCCCTCTACCACTGCAGCTGCTGTAACTCCTGGACGCGCCTCAACTACTGCTGTTATTGTAACTCCTGGACCCCCCTCTCCCACTGCTGCTACTGTAACTCCTGGACCCCCTCTACCACTGCTGCTGCTGTAACTCCTGGACCCCCCTCTACCACTGCTGCTGCTGTAACTCCTGGACCCCCCTCTCCCACTGCTGCTGTTGTAACCCCTGGACCCCCCTCTACCACTGCAGCTGCTGTAACTCCTGGACCCCCCTCTACCACTGCTGTTATTGTAACTCCTGGACCCCCCTCTACCACTGCTGTTATTGTAACTCCTGGACCCTCCTCTACCACTGCTGTTACTGTAACTCCTGGACCCCCCTCTACCACTGCAGCTGCTGTAACTCCTGGACCCCCCTCTACCACTGCTGTTATTGTAACTCCTGGACCCTCCTCTACCACTGCTGCTGCTGTAACTCCTGGACCCCCCTCTCCCACTGCTGCTGCTTTAACCCCTGGACCCCCCTCTACCACTGCTGCTGCTGTAACTCCTGGACCCCCCTCTACCACTGCTGCTACTGTTACACATGGACCCCCCTCTCCCACTGCTGCTGCTGTAACTCCTGGACCCCCCTCTCCCACTGCAGCTGCTGTAACTCCTGGACCCCCCTCTACCACTGCTGCTGCAGTAACTCCTGGACCCCCCTCTACCACTGCTCTTGCTGTGACTCCTGGACTCCCCTCTACCACTGCTGTTATTGTAACTCCTGGACCCTCCTCTACCACTGCTGTTACTGTAACTCCTGGACCCCCCTCTACCACTGCAGCTGCTGTAACTCCTGGACCCCCCTCTACCACTACTGTTATTGTAACTCCTGGACCCTCCTCTACCACTGCTGCTGCTGTAACTCCTGGACCCCCCTCTCCCACTGCTGCTGCTGCAACCCCTGGACCCCCCTCTACCACTGCTGCTGCTGTAACTCCTGGACCCCCGTCTACCACTGCTGCTACTGTTACACCTGGACCCCCCTCTCCCACTGCTGCTGCTGTAACTCCTGGACCCACCTCTCCCACTGCTGCTGCTGTAACTTCTGGACCCCCCTCTACCACTGCTGCTGCAGGAACTCCTGGACCCCCCTCTACCACTGCTGTTGCTGTGACTCCTGGACCCCCCTCTACCACTGCTGCTGCTGTAACTCCTGGACCCCCCTCTCCCACTGCTGCTGCTGTAACTCCTGGACCCCCGTCTACCACTGCTGCTACTGTTACACCTGGACCCCCCTCTCCCACTGCTGCTGCTGTAACTCCTGGACCCACCTCTCCCACTGCTGCTGCTGTAACTTCTGGACCCCCCTCTACCACTGCTGCTGCAGGAACTCCTGGACCCCCCTCTACCACTGCTGTTGCTGTGACTCCTGGACCCCCCTCTACCACTGCTGCTGCTGTAACTCCTGGACCCCCCTCTCCCACTGCTGCTGCTGTAACACCTGGACCCCCCCCTCCACCACTGCTGCTGCTGTAACCCCTGGACCCTCCTCTACCACTGCTGTTATTGTAACACCTGGACCCCCCTCTACCACTGCAGCTGCTGTAACTCCTGGACCCGCCTCTACCACTGCTGCTATTGTAACTCCTGGACCCCCCTCTCCCACTGCTGCTACTGTAACTCCTGGACCCCCCTCTACCACTGCTGCTGCTGTAACTCCTGGACCCCCCTCTACCACTGCTGCTGCTGTAACTCCTGGACCCCCCTCGACCACTGCTGCTGCTGTAACTCCTGGACCCCCCTCTACCACTGCTGCTGCTGTAACCCCTGGACCCTTCTCTACCACTGCTGCTGCTGTAACTCCTGGATCCCCCTCTACCACGGCTGCTGCTGTAACCCCTGGACCCTCCTCTCCCACTGCTGCTGCTGTAACCCCTGGACCCTCCTCTACCAATGCTGCTGCTGTAACTCCTAGACCCCCCTCTACCACTGCTGCTACAGTAACTCCTGGACCCCCCTCTACCACTGCTGCTGCTGTAACTCCTGGACCCCCTTCCACCACTGCTGCTGCAGTAACTCCTGGACCCTCCTCTACCACTGCTGCTACTGTAACTCCTGGACCCCCCTCTACCACTGCTGCTGATGTAACTCCTGGACCCCCCTCTACCACTGCTGCTGCTGTAACTCCTGGACCCTCCTCTACCACTGCTGCCTCTATAACTCCTGGACCCCCCACTACCACTGCTGCTGCTGTAACTCCTGGACCCCCTTCTACCACTGCTGCTGCAGTAACTCCTGGACCCTCCTCTACCACTGCTGCAACTGTAACTCCTGGACCCCCCTCTACCACTGCTGCTACTGTAACTCCTGGACCCCCCTCTACCACTGCTGCCTCGATAACTCCTGGACCCCCCTCTACCACTGCTGCTGCTGTAACTCCTGGACCCCCCTCTACCACTGCTGCCTCTATAACTCCTGGACCCCCTCTACCACTGCTGCCTCTGTAACACCTGGACACCCCCTCTACCACTGCTGTTACTGTAACTCCAGGACCCCCCTCTACCACTGCTGCTGCTGTAACTCCTGGACCCCCCTCTCCCACTGCTGCTGCTTTAACCCCTGGACCCCCCTCTACCACTGCTGCTGCTGTAACTCCTGGACCCCCCTCTACCACTGCTGCTACTGTTACACATGGACCCCCCTCTCCCACTGCTGCTGCTGTAACTCCTGGACCCCCCTCTCCCACTGCAGCTGCTGTAACTCCTGGACCCCCCTCTACCACTGCTGCTGCAGTAACTCCTGGACCCCCCTCTACCACTGCTCTTGCTGTGACTCCTGGACTCCCCTCTACCACTGCTGTTATTGTAACTCCTGGACCCTCCTCTACCACTGCTGTTACTGTAACTCCTGGACCCCCCTCTACCACTGCAGCTGCTGTAACTCCTGGACCCCCCTCTACCACTACTGTTATTGTAACTCCTGGACCCTCCTCTACCACTGCTGCTGCTGTAACTCCTGGACCCCCCTCTCCCACTGCTGCTGCTGCAACCCCTGGACCCCCCTCTACCACTGCTGCTGCTGTAACTCCTGGACCCCCGTCTACCACTGCTGCTACTGTTACACCTGGACCCCCCTCTCCCACTGCTGCTGCTGTAACTCCTGGACCCACCTCTCCCACTGCTGCTGCTGTAACTTCTGGACCCCCCTCTACCACTGCTGCTGCAGGAACTCCTGGACCCCCCTCTACCACTGCTGTTGCTGTGACTCCTGGACCCCCCTCTACCACTGCTGCTGCTGTAACTCCTGGACCCCCCTCTCCCACTGCTGCTGCTGTAACTCCTGGACCCCCGTCTACCACTGCTGCTACTGTTACACCTGGACCCCCCTCTCCCACTGCTGCTGCTGTAACTCCTGGACCCACCTCTCCCACTGCTGCTGCTGTAACTTCTGGACCCCCCTCTACCACTGCTGCTGCTGTAACTCCTGGACCCCCCTCTCCCACTGCTGCTGCTGTAACACCTGGACCCCCCCCTCCACCACTGCTGCTGCTGTAACCCCTGGACCCTCCTCTACCACTGCTGCTGCAGGAACTCCTGGACCCCCCTCTACCACTGCTGTTGCTGTGACTCCTGGACCCCCCTCTACCACTGCTGCTGCTGTAACTCCTGGACCCCCCTCTCCCACTGCTGCTGCTGTAAAACCTGGACCCCCCCCTCCACCACTGCTGCTGCTGTAACCCCTGGACCCTCCTCTACCACTGCTGTTATTGTAACACCTGGACCCCCCTCTACCACTGCAGCTGCTGTAACTCCTGGACCCGCCTCTACCACTGCTGCTATTGTAACTCCTGGACCCCCCTCTCCCACTGCTGCTACTGTAACTCCTGGACCCCCCTCTACCACTGCTGCTGCTGTAACTCCTGGACCCCCCTCTACCACTGCTGCTGCTGTAACTCCTGGACCCCCCTCGACCACTGCTGCTGCTGTAACTCCTGGACCCCCCTCTACCACTGCTGCTGCTGTAACCCCTGGACCCTTCTCTACCACTGCTGCTGCTGTAACTCCTGGATCCCCCTCTACCACGGCTGCTGCTGTAACCCCTGGACCCTCCTCTCCCACTGCTGCTGCTGTAACCCCTGGACCCTCCTCTACCAATGCTGCTGCTGTAACTCCTAGACCCCCCTCTACCACTGCTGCTACAGTAACTCCTGGACCCCCCTCTACCACTGCTGCTGCTGTAACTCCTGGACCCCCTTCCACCACTGCTGCTGCAGTAACTCCTGGACCCTCCTCTACCACTGCTGCTACTGTAACTCCTGGACCCCCCTCTACCACTGCTGCTGATGTAACTCCTGGACCCCCCTCTACCACTGCTGCTGCTGTAACTCCTGGACCCTCCTCTACCACTGCTGCCTCTATAACTCCTGGACCCCCCACTACCACTGCTGCTGCTGTAACTCCTGGACCCCCTTCTACCACTGCTGCTGCAGTAACTCCTGGACCCTCCTCTACCACTGCTGCAACTGTAACTCCTGGACCCCCCTCTACCACTGCTGCTACTGTAACTCCTGGACCCCCCTCTACCACTGCTGCCTCGATAACTCCTGGACCCCCCTCTACCACTGCTGCTGCTGTAACTCCTGGACCCCCCTCTACCACTGCTGCCTCTATAACTCCTGGACCCCCTCTACCACTGCTGCCTCTGTAACACCTGGACACCCCCTCTACCACTGCTGTTACTGTAACTCCAGGACCCCCCTCTACCACTGCTGCTGCTGTAACTCCTGGACCCCCCTCTACCACTGCTGCTGCTGTAACCCCTGGACCCCCCTCTACCATTGCAGCCTCTATAACTCCTGGACCCCCCTCTACCACTGCTGCTACTGTAACCCCTGGGCCCCCCCCCTACCACTGCTGCCTCTATAACACCTGGACCCCCCTCTACCACTGCTGCTACTCTAACTCCAGGACCCCCATCTACCACTGCTGTTACTGTAACTCCTGGACCCCCCTCTACCACTGCTGCTGCTGTAACTCCTGGACCCCACTCTACCACTGCTGCCTCTATAACTCCTGGACCCCCCTCTACCACTGCTGCTACTGTAACCCCTGGACCCCCCTCTACCACTGCTGCCTCTATAACACCTGGACCCCCCTCGACCACTGCTGCTACTGTAACTCCAGGACTCCCATCTACCACTGCTGTTACTGTAACTCCTGGACCCCCCTCTACCACTGCAGCTGCTGTAACTCCTGGACCCCCCTCTACCACTTCTGTTATTGTAACTCCTGGACCCTCCTCAACCACTGCTGCTGCTGTAACTCCTGGACCCCCCTCTCCCACTGCTGCTGCTGTAACCCCTGGACCCCCCTCTACCACTGCTGCTGCTGTAACTCCTGGACCCCCCTCTACCACTGCTGCTACTGTTACACCTGGACCCCCCTCTCCCACTGCTGCTGTTGTAACTCCTGGACCCCCCTCTCCCACTGCTGCTGCTGTAACTCCTGGACCCCCCTCTACCACTGCTGCTGCAGGAACTCCTGAACCCCCTCTACCACTGCTGTTGCTGTGACTCCTGGACCACCCTCTACCACTGCTGCTGCTGGAACTCCTGGACCCCCCTCTCCCACTGCTGCTGCTGTAACTCCTGGACCCCCCTCTCCCACTGCTGCTGCTGTAACACCTGGACCCCCCCTCCATCACTGCTGCTGCTGTAACCCCTGGAGCCTCCTCTACCACTGCTGCTACTGTTACACCTGGACCCCCCTCTCCCACTGCTGCTGCTGTAACTCCTGGACCCCCCTCTCCCACTGCAGCTGCTGTAACTCCTGGACCCCCCTCTACCACTGCTGCTGCAGTAACTCCTGGACCCCCCTCTACCACTGCTGTTGCTGTGACTCCTGGACCCCCCTCTACCACTACTGTTATTATAACTCCTGGACCCTCCTCTACCACTGCTGTTACTGTAACTCCTGGACACCCCTCTACCACTGCAGCTGCTGTAACTCCTGGACCCCCCTCTACCACTACTGTTATTGTAACTCCTGGACCCTCCTCTACCACTGCTGCTGCTGTAACTCCTGGACCCCCCTCTCCCACTGCTGCTGCTGTAACCCCTGGACCCCCCACTACCACTGCTGCTGCTGTAACTCCTGGACCCCCCTCTACCACTGCTGCTACAGTTACACCTGGACCCCCCTCTCCCACTGCTGCTGCTGTAACTCCTGGACCCCCCTCTCCCACTGCTGCTGCTGTAACTCCTGGACCCCCCTCTACCACTGCTGCTGCAGGAACTCCTGGACCCCCCTCTACCACTGCTGTTGCTGTGACTCCTGGACCCCCCTCTACCACTGCTGCTGCTGTAACTCCTGGACCCCCCTCTCCCACTGCTGCTGCTGTAACTCCAGGACCCCCCTCTCCCACTGCTGCTGTAACACCTGGACCCCCCCCCTCCACCACTGCTGCTGCTGTAACCCCTGGACCCTCCTCTACCACTGCTGTTATTGTAACACCTGGACCCCCCTCTACCACTGCAGCTGCTGTAACTCCTGGAGGCGCCTCTACCACTGCAGCTGCTGTAACTCCTGGACCCCCCTCTACCACTACTGTTATTGTAACTCCTGGACCCTCCTCTACCACTGCTGCTACTGTAACTCCTGGACCCCCCTCTACCACTGCTGCTGCTGTAACTCCTGGACCCCCCTCGACCACTGCTGCTGCTGTAACTCCTGGACCCCCCTCTACCACTGCTGCTGCTGTAACCCCTGGACCCTTCTCTACCACTGCTGCTGCTGTAACTCCTGGATCCCCCTCTACCACTGCTGCTGCTGTAACCCCTGGACCCTCCTCTACCACTGCTGCTGCTGTAACCCCTGGACCCTCCTCTACCAATGCTGCTGCTGTAAATCCTAGACCCCCCTATACCACTGCTGCTACAGTAACTCCTGGACCCCCCTCTACCACTGCTGCTGCTGTAACTCCTGGACCCCCTTCTACCACTGCTGCTGCAGTAACTCCTGGACCCTCCTCTACCACTGCTGCTACTGTAACTCCTGTACCCCCCTCTACCACTGCTGCTGCTGTAACTCCTGGACCCCCCTCTACCACTGCTGCTGCTGTAACTCCTGGACCCTCCTCTACCACTGCTGCCTCTATAACTCCTGGACCCCCCTCTATCACTGCTGCTACTGTAACTCCTGGACCCCCCTCTACCACTGCTGCAACTGTAACTCCTGGACCCCCCTCTACCACTGCTGCCTCTATAACTCCTGGACCCCCCTCTACCACTGCTGCTGCTGTAACTCCTGGACCCCCCTCTCCCACTGCAGCTGCTGTAACTCCTGGACCCCCCTCTACCACTGCTGCTGCAGTAACTCCTGGACCCCCCTCTACCACTGCTGTTGCTGTGACTCCTGGACCCCCCTCTACCACTACTGTTATTGTAACTCCTGGACCCTCCTCTACCACTGCTGTTACTGTAACTCCTGGACCCCCCTCTACCACTGCAGCTGCTGTAACTCCTGGACCCCACTCTACCACTACTGTTATTGTAACTCCTGGACCCTCCTCTACCACTGCTGCTGCTGTAACTCCTGGACCCTCCTCTACCACTGCTGCCTCTATAACTCCTGGACCCCCCTCTATCACTGCTGCTACTGTAACTCCTGGACCCCCCTCTACCACTGCTGCTACTGTAACTCCTGGACCCCCCACTACCACTGCTGCCTCTATAACTCCTGGACCCCCCTCTACCACTGCTGCTGCTGTAACTCCTGGACCCCCGTCTCCCACTGCAGCTGCTGTAACTCCTGGACCCCCCTCTACCACTGCTGCTGCAGTAACTCCTGGACCCTCCTCTACCACTGCTGTTGCTGTGACTCCTGGACCCCCCTCTACCACTACTGTTATTGTAACTCCTGGACCCTCCTCTAACACTGCTGTTACTGTAACTCCTGGACCCCCCTCTACCACTGCAGCTGCTGTAACTCCTGGACCCCCCTCTACCACTACTGTTATTGTAACTTCTGGACCCTCCTCTACCACTGCCGATGCTGTAACTCCTTGACCCCCCTCTCCCACTGCTGCTGCTGCAACCCCTGGACCCCCCTCTACCACTGCTGCTGCTGTAACTCCTGGACCCCACTCTACCACTGCTGCTACTGTTACACCTGGACCCCCCTCTCCCACTGCTGCTGCTGTAACTCCTGGACCCCCCTCTCCCACTGCTGCTGCTGTAACTCCTGGACCCCCCTCTACCACTGCTGCTGCAGGAACTCCTGGACCCCCTCTCCCACTGCTGTTGCTGTGACTCCTGGACCCCCCTCTACCACTGCTGCTGCTGTAACTCCTGGACCCCCCTCTCCCACTGCTGCTGCTGTAACTCCTGGACCCCCCCCACCCACTGCTGCTGCTGTAACACCTGGACCCCCCCTCCACCACTGCTGCTGCTGTAACCCATGGACCCTCCTCTACCACTGCTGTTACTGTAACACCTGGACCCCCCTCTACCACTGCAGCTGCTGTAACTCCTGGACCCGCCTCTACCACTGCTGTTATTGTAACTCCTGGACCCCCCTCTCCCACTGCTGCTACTGTAACTGCTGGACCCCCCTCTACCACTGCTGCTGCTGTAACTCCTGGACACCCCTCTACCACTGCTGCTGCAGTAACTCCAGGACCCTCCTCTACCACTGCTGCCTCTATAACTCCTGGACCCTCCTCTACCACTGCTGCTGCAGTAACTCCTGGACCCCCCTCTACCACTGCTGCTGCTGTAACTCCTGGACCCCCCTCTACCACTGCTGCTGCTGTAACTCCTGGACCCTCCTCTACCACTGCTGCCTCTATAACTCCTGGACCCCCCTCTATCACTGCTGCTACTGTAACTCCTGGACCCCCCTCTACCACTGCTGCAACTGTAACTCCTGGACCCCCCTCTACCACTGCTGCCTCTATAACTCCTGGACCCCCCTCTACCACTGCTGCTGCTGTAACTCCTGGACCCCCCTCTCCCACTGCAGCTGCTGTAACTCCTGGACCCCCCTCTGCCACTGCTGCTGCAGTAACTCCTGGACCCCCCTCTACCACTGCTGTTGCTGTGACTCCTGGACCCCCCTCTACCACTACTGTTATTGTAACTCCTGGACCCTCCTCTACCACTGCTGTTACTGTAACTCCTGGACCCCCCTCTACCACTGCAGCTGCTGTAACTCCTGGACCCCACTCTACCACTACTGTTATTGTAACTCCTGGACCCTCCTCTACCACTGCTGCTGCTGTAACTCCTGGACCCTCCTCTACCACTGCTGCCTCTATAACTCCTGGACCCCCCTCTATCACTGCTGCTACTGTAACTCCTGGACCCCCCTCTACCACTGCTGCTACTGTAACTCCTGGACCCCCCACTACCACTGCTGCCTCTATAACTCCTGGACCCCCCTCTACCACTGCTGCTGCTGTAACTCCTGGACCCCCGTCTCCCACTGCAGCTGCTGTAACTCCTGGACCCCCCTCTACCACTGCTGCTGCAGTAACTCCTGGACCCTCCTCTACCACTGCTGTTGCTGTGACTCCTGGACCCCCCTCTACCACTACTGTTATTGTAACTCCTGGACCCTCCTCTAACACTGCTGTTACTGTAACTCCTGGACCCCCCTCTACCACTGCAGCTGCTGTAACTCCTGGACCCCCCTCTACCACTACTGTTATTGTAACTCCTGGACCCTCCTCTACCACTGCCGATGCTGTAACTCCTTGACCCCCCTCTCCCACTGCTGCTGCTGCAACCCCTGGACCCCCCTCTAACACTGCTGCTGCTGTAACTCCTGGACCCCCCTCTACCACTGCTGCTACTGTTACACCTGGACCCCCCTCTCCCACTGCTGCTGCTGTAACTCCTGGACCCCCCTCTCCCACTGCTGCTGCTGTAACTCCTGGACCCCCCTCTACCACTGCTGCTGCAGGAACTCCTGGACCCCCTCTCCCACTGCTGTTGCTGTGACTCCTGGACCCCCCTCTACCACTGCTGCTGCTGGAACTCCTGGACCCCCCTCTCCCACTGCTGCTGCTGTAACTCCTGGACCCCCCTCTCCCACTGCTGCTGCTGTAACACCTGGACCCCCCCTCCACTACTGCAGCTGCTGTAACTCCTGGACCCGCCTCTACCACTGCTGTTATTGTAACTCCTGGACCCCCCTCTCCCACTGCTGCTACTGTAACTCCTGGACCCCCCTCTACCACTGCTGCTGCTGTAACTCCTGGACCCCCCTCTACCACTGCTGCTGCTGTAACTCCTGGACCCCCCACGACCACTGCTGCTGCTGTAACTCCTGGACCCCCCTCAACCACTGCTGCTGCTGTAACCCCTGGACCCTCCTCTACCACTGCTGCTGCTGTAACTCCTGGATCCCCCTCTACCACTGCTGCTGCTGTAACCCCTGGACCCTCCTCTACCACTGCTGCTGCTGTAACCCCTGGACCCTCCTCTACCAATGCTGCTGCTGTAGCTCCTAGACCCCCCTCTACCACTGCTGCTACAGTAACTCCTGGACCCCCCTCTACCACTGCTGCTGCTGTAACTCCTGGACCCCCTTCTACCACTGCTGCTGCAGTAACTCCTGGACCCTCCTCTACCACTGCTGCTACTGTAACTCCTGGACCCCCCTCTCCCACTGCTGCTGTTGTAACCCCTGGACCCCCCTCTACCACTGCAGCTGCTGTAACTCCTGGACCCCCCTCTACCACTGCTGTTATTGTAACTCCTGGACCCCCCTCTACCACTGCTGTTATTGTAACTCCTGGACCCTCCTCTACCACTGCTGTTACTGTAACTCCTGGACCCCCCTCTACCACTGCAGCTGCTGTAACTCCTGGACCCCCCTCTACCACTGCTGTTATTGTAACTCCTGGACCCTCCTCTACCACTGCTGCTGCTGTAACTCCTGGACCCCCCTCTCCCACTGCTGCTGCTGTAACCCCTGGACCCCCCTCTACCACTGCTGCTGCTGTAACTCCTGGACCCCCCTCTACCACTGCTGCTACTGTTACACATGGACCCCCCTCTCCCACTGCTGCTGCTGTAACTCCTGGACCCCCCTCTCCCACTGCAGCTGCTGTAACTCCTGGACCCCCCTCTACCACTGCTGCTGCAGTAACTCCTGGACCCCCCTCTACCACTGCTCTTGCTGTGACTCCTGGACTCCCCTCTACCACTACTGTTATTGTAACTCCTGGACCCTCCTCTACCACTGCTGTTACTGTAACTCCTGGACCCCCCTCTACCACTGCAGCTGCTGTAACTCCTGGACCCCCCCCTACCACTACTGTTATTGTAACTCCTGGACCCCCCTCTACCACTGCAGCTGCTGTAACTCCTGGACCCCCCCCTACCACTACTGTTATTGTAACTCCTGGACCCTCCTCTACCACTGCTGCTGCTGTAACTCCTGGACCCCCCTCTCCCACTGCTGCTGCTGCAACCCCTGGACCCCCCTCTACCACTGCTGCTGCTGTAACTCCTGGACCCCCCTCTACCACTGCTGCTACTGTTACACCTGGACCCCCCACTCCCACTGCTGCTGCTGTAACTCCTGGACCCACCTCTCCCACTGCTGCTGCTGTAACTTCTGGACCCCCCTCTACCACTGCTGCTGCAGGAACTCCTGGACCCCCCTCTACCACTGCTGTTGCTGTGACTCCTGGACCCCCCTCTACCACTGCTGCTGCTGTAACTCCTGGACCCCCCTCTCCCACTGCTGCTGCTGTAACTCCTGGACCCCCCTCTCCCACTGCTGCTGCTGTAACACCTGGACCCCCCCTCCACCACTGCTGCTGCTGTAACCCCTGGACCCTCCTCTACCACTGCTGTTATTGTAACACCTGGACCCCCCTCTACCACTGCAGCTGCTGTAACTCCTGGACCCGCCTCTACCACTGCTGTTATTGTAACTCCTGGACCCCCCTCTCCCACTGCTGCTACTGTAACTCCTGGACCCCCCTCTACCACTGCTGCTGCTGTAACTCCTGGACCCCCCTCTACCACTGCTGCTGCTGTAACTCCTGGACCCCCCTCGACCACTGCTGCTGCTGTAACTCCTGGACCCCCCTCTACCACTGCTGCTGCTGTAACCCCTGGACCCTTCTCTACCACTGCTGCTGCTGTAACTCCTGGATCCACCTCTACCACTGCTGCTGCTGTAACCCCTGGACCCTCCTCTACCACTGCTGCTGCTGTAACCCCTGGACCCTCCTCTACCACTGCTGCTGCTGTAACTCCTGGATCCCCCTCTACCACTGCTGCTGTAACCCCTGGACCCTCCTCTACCACTGCTGCTGCTGTAACCCCTGGACCCTCCTCTACCAATGCTGCTGCTGTAACTCCTAGACCCCCCTCTACCACTGCTGCTACAGTAACTCCTGGACCCCCCTCTACCACTGCTGCTGCTGTAACTCCTGGACCCCCTTCTACCACTGCTGCTGCAGTAACTCCTGGACCCTCCTCTACCACTGCTGCTACTGTAACTCCTGGACCCCCCTCTACCACTGCTGCTGATGTAACTCCTGGACCCCCCTCTACCACTGCTGCTGCTGTAACTCCTGGACCCTCCTCTACCACTGCTGCCTCTATAACTCCTGGACCCCCCACTACCACTGCTGCTGCTGTAACTCCTGGACCCCCTTCTACCACTGCTGCTGCAGTAACTCCTGGACCCTCCTCTACCACTGCTGCAACTGTAACTCCTGGACCCCCCTCTACCACTGCTGCCACTGTAACTCCTGGACCCCCCTCTACCACTGCTGCCTCGATAACTCCTGGACCCCCCTCTACCACTGCTGCTGCTGTAACTCCTGGACCCCCCTCTACCACTGCTGCCTCTATAACTCCTGGACCCCCTCTACCACTGCTGCCTCTGTAACACCTGGACACCCCCTCTACCACTGCTGTTACTGTAACTCCAGGACCCCCCTCTACCACTGCTGCTGCTGTAACTCCTGGACCCCCCTCTACCACTGCTGCTGCTGTAACCCCTGGACCCCCCTCTACCATTGCTGCCTCTATAACTCCTGGACCCCCCTCTACCACTGCTGCTACTGTAACCCCTGGGCCCCCCCCCTACCACTGCTGCCTCTATAACACCTGGACCCCCCTCTACCACTGCTGCTACTCTAACTCCAGGACCCCCATCTACCACTGCTGTTACTGTAACTCCTGGACCCCCCTCTACCACTGCAGCTGCTGTAACTCCTGGACCCCACTCTACCACTGCTGCCTCTATAACTCCTGGACCCCCCTCTACCACTGCTGCTACTGTAACCCCTGGACCCCCCTCTACCACTGCTGCCTCTATAACACCTGGACCCCCCTCGACCACTGCTGCTACTGTAACTCCAGGACTCCCATCTACCACTGCTGTTACTGTAACTCCTGGACCCCCCTCTACCACTGCAGCTGCTGTAACTCCTGGACCCCCCTCTACCACTACTGTTATTGTAACTCCTGGACCCTCCTCTACCACTGCTGCTGCTGTAACTCCTGGACCCCCCTCTCCCACTGCTGCTGCTGTAACCCCTGGACCCCCCTCTACCACTGCTGCTGCTGTAACTCCTGGACCCCCCTCTACCACTGCTGCTACTGTTACACCTGGACCCCCCTCTCCCACTGCTGCTGCTGTAACTCCTGGACCCCCTTCTCCCACTGCAGCTGCTGTAACTCCTGGACCCCCCTCTACCACTGCTGCTGCAGTAACTCCTGGACCCCCCTCTACCACTGCTGTTGCTGTGACTCCTGGACCCCCCTCTACCACTACTGTTATTGTAACTCCTGGACCCTCCTCTACCACTGCTGTTACTGTAACTCCTGGACCGCCCTCTACCACTTCTGTTATTGTAACTCCTGGACCCTCCTCAACCACTGCTGCTGCTGTAACTCCTGGACCCCCCTCTCCCACTGCTGCTGCTGTAACCCCTGGACCCCCCTCTACCACTGCTGCTGCTGTAACTCCTGGACCCCCCTCTACCACTGCTGCTACTGTTACACCTGGACCCCCCTCTCCCACTGCTGCTGTTGTAACTCCTGGACCCCCCTCTCCCACTGCTGCTGCTGTAACTCCTGGACCCCCCTCTACCACTGCTGCTGCAGGAACTCCTGAACCCCCTCTACCACTGCTGTTGCTGTGACTCCTGGACCCCCCTCTACCACTGCTGCTGCTGGAACTCCTGGACCCCCCTCTCCCACTGCTGCTGCTGTAACTCCTGGACCCCCCTCTCCCACTGCTGCTGCTGTAACACCTGGACCCCCCCTCCATCACTGCTGCTGCTGTAACTCCTGGACCCCCCTCTACCACTGCTGCTGCAGTAAATCCTGGACCCCCCTCTACCACTGCTGCTGCTGTAACTCCTGGACCCCCCTCTCCCACTGCAGCTGCTGTAACTCCTGGACCCCCCTCTACCACTGCTGCTGCAGTAACTCCTGGACCCCCCTCTACCACTGCTGTTGCTGTGACTCCTGGACCCCCCTCTACCACTACTGTTATTGTAACTCCTGGACCCTCCTCTACCACTGCTGTTACTGTAACTCCTGGACCCCCCTCTACCACTGCTGCTGCTGTAACTCCTGGACCCCCCTCTACCACTACTGTTATTGTAACTCCTGGACCCTCCTCTACCACTGCTGCTGCTGTAACTCCTGGACCCCCCTCTCCCACTGCTGCTGCTGTAACCCCTGGACCCCCCTCTACCACTGCTGCTGCTGTAACTCCTGGACCCCCCTCTACCACTGCTGCTACAGTTACACCTGGAACCCCCTCTCCCACTGCTGCTGCTGTAACTCCTGGACCCCCCTCTCCCACTGCTGCTGCTGTAACTCCTGGACCCCCCTCTACCACTGCTGCTGCAGGAACTCCTGGACCCCCCTCTACCACTGCTGTTGCTGTGACTCCTGGACCCCCCTCTACCACTGCTGCTGCTGTAACTCCTGGACCCCCCTCTCCCACTGCTGCTGCTGTAACTCCAGGACCACCCTCTCCCACTGCTGCTGTAACACCTGGACCCCCCCCTCCACCACTGCTGCTGCTGTAACCCCTGGACCCTCCTCTACCACTGCTGTTATTGTAACACCTGGACCCCCCTCTACCACTGCAGCTGCTGTAACTCCTGGACCCCCCTCTACCACTACTGTTATTGTAACTCCTGGACCCTCCTCTACCACTGCAGCTACTGTAACTCCTGGACCCCCCTCTACCACTGCTGCTGCTGTAACTCCTGGACCCCCCTCTACCACTGCTGCTGCTGTAACCCCTGGACCCTTCTCTACCACTGTTGCTGCTGTAACTCCTGGATCCCCCTCTACCACTGCTGCTGCTGTAACCCCTGGACCCTCCTCTACCACTGCTGCTGCTGTAACCCCTGGACCCTCCTCTACCCCTGCTGCTGCTGTAACTCCTGGATCCCCCTCTACCACTGCTGCTGCTGTAACTCCTAGACCCCCCTCTACCACTGCTGCTACAGTAACTCCTGGACCCCCCTCTACCACTGCTGCTGCTGTAACTCCTGGACCCCCTTCTACCACTGCTGCTGCAGTAACTCCTGGACCCTCCTCTACCACTGCTGCTACTGTAACTCCTGGACCCCCCTCTACCACTGCTGCTGCTGTAACTCCTGGACCCCCCTCTACCACTGCTGCTGCTGTAACTCCTGGACCCTCCTCTACCACTGCTGCCTCTATAACTCCTGGACCCCCCTCTATCACTGCTGCTACTGTAACTCCTGGACCCCCCTCTACCACTGCTGCAACTGTAACTCCTGGACCCCCCTCTACCCCTGCTGCCTCTATAACTCCTGGACCCCCCTCTACCACTGCTGCTGCTGTAACTCCTGGACCCCCCGCTCCCACTGCAGCTGCTGTAACTCCTGGACCCCCCTCTACCACTGCTGCTGCAGTAACTCCTGGACCCCCCTCTACCACTGCTGTTGCTGTGACTCCTGGACCCCCCTCTACCACTACTGTTATTGTAACTCCTGGACCCTCCTCTACCACTGCTGTTACTGTAACCCCTGGACCCCCCTCTACCACTGCAGCTGCTGTAACTCCTGGACCCCACTCTACCACTACTGTTATTGTAACTCCTGGACCCTCCTCTACCACTGCTGCTGCTGTAACTCCTGGACCCTCCTCTACCACTGCTGCCTCTATAACTCCTGGACCCCCCTCTATCACTGCTGCTACTGTAACTCCTGGACCCCCCTCTACCACTGCTGCTACTGTAACTCCTGGACCCCCCACTACCACTGCTGCCTCTATAACTCCTGGACCCCCCTCTACCACTGCTGCTGCTGTAACTCCTGGACCCCCGTCTCCCACTGCAGCTGCTGTAACTCCTGGACCCCCCTCTACCACTGCTGCTGCAGTAACTCCTGGACCCTCCTCTACCACTGCTGTTGCTGTGACTCCTGGACCCCCCTCTACCACTACTGTTATTGTAACTCCTGGACCCTCCTCTAACACTGCTGTTACTGTAACTCCTGGACCCCCCTCTACCACTGCAGCTGCTGTAACTCCTGGACCCCCCTCTACCACTACTGTTATTGTAACTCCTGGACCCTCCTCTACCACTGCCGATGCTGTAACTCCTTGACCCCCCTCTCCCACTGCTGCTGCTGCAACCCCTGGACCCCCCTCTACCACTGCTGCTGCTGTAACTCCTGGACCCCCCTCTACCACTGCTGCTGCTGTAACTCCTGGACCCCCCTCTACCACTGCTGCTACTGTTACACCTGGACCCCCCTCTCCCACTGCTGCTGCTGTAACTCCTGGACCCCCCTCTCCCACTGCTGCTGCTGTAACTCCTGGACCCCCCTCTACCACTGCTGCTGCAGGAACTCCTGGACCCCCTCTCCCACTGCTGTTGCTGTGACTCCTGGACCCCCCTCTACCACTGCTGCTGCTGTAACTCCTGGACCCCCCTCTCCCACTGCTGCTGCTGTAACTCCTGGACCCCCCTCTCCCACTGCTGCTGCTGTAACACCTGGACCCCCCCTCCACCACTGCTGCTGCTGTAACCCATGGACCCTCCTCTACCACTGCTGTTATTGTAACACCTGGACCCCCCTCTACCACTGCAGCTGCTGTAACTCCTGGACCCGCCTCTACCACTGCTGTTATTGTAACTCCTGGACCCCCCTCTCCCACTGCTGCTACTGTAACTCCTGGACCCCCCTCTACCACTGCTGCTGCTGTAACTCCTGGACCCCCCTCTACCACTGCTGCTGCTGTAACTCCTGGACCCCCCTCTACCACTGCTGCTACTGTAACTCCTGGACCCCCCTCTACCACTGCTGCTGCTGTAACTCCTGGACCCCCCTCTACCACTGCTGCTGCTGTAACTCCTGGACCCCCCTCGACCACTGCTGCTGCTGTAACTCCTGGACCCCCCTCAACCACTGCTGCTGCTGTAACCCCTGGACCCTTCTCTACCACTGCTGCTGCTGTAACTCCTGGATCCCCCTCTACCACTGCTGCTGCTGTAACCCCTGGACCCTCCTCTACCACTGCTGCTGCTGTAACCCCTGGACCCTCCTCTATCACTGCAGCTGCTGTAACTCCTGGACCCCACTCTACCACTACTGTTATTGTAACTCCTAGACCCTCCTCTACCACTGCTGCTGCTGTAACCCCTGGACTCTCCTCTACCAATGCTGCTGCTGTAGCTCCTAGACCCCCCTCTACCACTGCTGCTACAGTAACTCCTGGACCCCCCTCTACCACTGCTGCTGCTGTAACTCCTGGACCCCCTTCTACCACTGCTGCTGCAGTAACTCCTGGACCCCCCTCTATCACTGCAGCTGCTGTAACTCCTGGACCCCACTCTACCACTACTGTTATTGTAACTCCTAGACCCTCCTCTACCACTGCTGCTGCTGTAACTCCTGGACCCTCCTCTACCACTGCTGCCTCTATAACTCCTGGACCCCCCTCTATCACTGCTGCTACTGTAACTCCTGGACCCCCCTCTACCACTGCTGCTACTGTAACTCCTGGACCCCCCTCTACCACTGCTGCCTCTATAACTCCTGGACCCCCCTCTCCCACTGCAGCTGCTGTAACTCCTGGACCCCCCTCTACCACTGCTGCTGCAGTAACTCCTGGACCCCCCTCTACCACTGCTGTTGCTGTGACTCCTGGACCCCCCTCTACCACTACTGTTATTGTAACTCCTGGACCCTCCTCTACCACTGCTGTTACTGTAACTCCTGGACCCCCCTGTACCACTGCAGCTGCTGTAACTCCTGGACCCCCCTCTACCACTACTGTTATTGTAACTCCTGGACCCTCCTCTACCACTGCTGCTGCTGTAACTCCTGGACCCCCCTCTCCCACTGCTGCTGCTGCAACCCCTGGACCCCCCTCTACCACTGCTGCTGCTGTAGCTCCTGGACCCCCCTCTACCACTGCTGCACTGTTACACCTGGACCCCCCTCTCCCACTGCTGCTGCTGTAACTCCTGGACCCTCCTCTCCCACTGCTGCTGCTGTAACTCCTGGACCCCCCTCTACCACTGCTGCTGCAGGAACTCCTGGACCCCCCTCTCCCACTGCTGTTGCTGTGACTCCTGGACCCCCCTCTACCACTGCTGCTGCTGTAACTCCTGGACCCCCCTCTCCCACTGCTGCTGCTGTAACTCCTGGACCCCCCTCTCCCACTGCTGCTGCTGTAACACCTGGACCCCCCCTCCACCACTGCTGCTGCTGTAACTCCTGGACCTTCCTCTACCACTGCTGTTATTGTAACACCTGGACCCCCCTCTACCACTGCAGCTGCTGTAACTCCTGGACCCGCCTCTACCACTGCATTTATTGTAACTCCTGGACCCCCCTCTCCCACTGCTGCTACTGTAACTCCTGGACCCCCCTCTACCACTGCTGCTGCTGTAACTCCTGGACCCTCCTCTACCACTGCTGCAACTGTAACTCCTGGACCCCCCTCTACCACTGCTGCTACTGTAACTCATGGACCCCCCTCTACCACTGCTGCCTCGATAACTCCTGGACCCCCCTCTACCACTGCTGCTGCTGTAACTCCTGGACCCCCCTCTACCACTGCTGCCTCTATAACTCCTGGACCCCCTCTACCACTGCTGCCTCTGTAACACCTGGACACCCCCTCTACCACTGCTGTTACTGTAACTCCAGGACCCCCCTCTACCACTGCTGCTGCTGTAACTCCTGGACCCCCCTCTACCACTGCTGCTGCTGTAACCCCTGGACCCCCCTCTACCATTGCTGCCTCTATAACTCCTGGACCCCCCTCTACCACTGCTGCTACTGTAACCCCTGGGCCCCCCCCTACCACTGCTGCCTCTATAACACCTGGACCCCCCTCTACCACTGCTGCTACTCTAACTCCAGGACCCCCATCTACCACTGCTGTTACTGTAACTCCTGGACCCCCCTCTACCACTGCAGCTGCTGTAACTCCTGGACCCCACTCTACCACTGCAGCCTCTATAACTCCTGGACCCCCCTCTACCACTGCTGCTACTGTAACCCCTGGACCCCCCTCTACCACTGCTGCCTCTATAACACCTGGACCCCCCTCGACCACTGCTGCTACTGTAACTCCAGGACTCCCATCTACCACTGCTGTTACTGTAACTCCTGGACCCCCCTCTACCACTGCAGCTGCTGTAACTCCTGGACCCCCCTCTACCACTACTGTTATTGTAACTCCTGGACCCTCCTCTACCACTGCTGCTGCTGTAACTCCTGGACCCCCCTCTCCCACTGCTGCTGCTGTAACCCCTGGACCCCCCTCTACCACTGCTGCTGCTGTAACTCCTGGACCCCCCTCTACCACTGCTGCTACTGTTACACCTGGACCCCCCTCTACCACTGCTGCTGCTGTAACTCCTGGACCCCCCTCTCCCACTGCAGCTGCTGTAACTCCTGGACCCCCCTCTACCACTGCTGCTGCAGTAACTCCTGGACCCCCCTCTACCACTGCTGTTGCTGTGACTCCTGGACCCCCCTCTACCACTACTGTTATTGTAACTCCTGGACCCTCCTCTACCACTGCTGTTACTGTAACTCCTGGACCCCCCTCTACCACTGCAGCTGCTGTAACTCCTGGACCCCCCTCTACCACTTCTGTTATTGTAACTCCTGGACCCTCCTCAACCACTGCTGCTGCTGTAACTCCTGGACCCCCCTCTCCCACTGCTGCTGCTGTAACCCCTGGACCCCCCTCTACCACTGCTGCTGCTGTAACTCCTGGACCCCCCTCTACCACTGCTGCTACTGTTACACCTGGACCCCCCTCTCCCAATGCTGCTGTTGTAACTCCTGGACCCCCCTCTCCCACTGCTGCTGCTGTAACTCCTGGACCCCCCTCTACCACTGCTGCTGCAGGAACTCCTGAACCCCCTCTACCACTGCTGTTGCTGTGACTCCTGGACACCCCTCTACCACTGCTGCTGCTGGAACTCCTGGACCCCCCTCTCCCACTGCTGCTGCTGTAACTCCTGGACCCCCCTCTCCCACTGCTGCTGCTGTAACACCTGGACCCCCCCTCCATCACTGCTGCTGCTGTAACCCCTGGAGCCTCCTCTACAACTGCTGCTACTGTTACACCTGGACCCCCCTCTCCCACTGCTGCTGCTGTAACTCCTGGACCCCCCTCTCCCACTGCAGCTGCTGTAACTCCTGGACCCCCCTCTACCACTGCTGCTGCAGTAACTCCTGGACCCCCCTCTACCACTGCTGTTGCTGTGACTCCTGGACCCCCCTCTACCACTACTGTTATTGTAACTCCTGGACCCTCCTCTCTCACTGCTGTTACTGGAACTCCTGGACCCCCCTCTACCACTGCAGCTGCTGTAACTCCTGGACCCCCCTCTACCACTACTGTTATTGTAACTCCTGGACCCTCCTCTACCACTGCTGCTGCTGTAACTCCTGGACCCCCCTCTCCCACTGCTGCTGCTGTAACCCCTGGACCCCCCTCTACCACTGCTGCTGCTGTAACTCCTGGACCCCCCTCTACCACTGCTGCTACAGTTACACCTGGACCCCCCTCTCCCACTGCTGCTGCTGTAACTCCTGGACCCCCCTCTCCCACTGCTGCTGCTGTAACTCCTGGACCCCCCTCTACCACTGCTGCTGCAGGAACTCCTGGACCCCCCTCTACCACTGCTGTTGCTGTGACTCCTGGACCCCCCTCTCCCACTGCTGCTGCTGTAACTCCAGGACCCCCCTCTCCCACTGCTGCTGTAACACCTGGACCCCCCCCTCCACCACTGCTGCTGCTGTAACCCCTGGACCCTCCTCTACCACTGCTGTTATTGTAACACCTGGACCCCCCTCTACCACTGCAGCTGCTGTAACTCCTGGAGGCGCCTCTACCACTGCTGTTATTGTAACTCCTGGACCCTCCTCTACCACTGCTGTTACTGTAACTCCTGGACCCCCCTCTACCACTGCAGCTGCTGTAACTCCTGGACCCCCCTCTACCACTACTGTTATTGTAACTCCTGGACCCTCCTCTACCACTGCTGCTACTGTAACTCCTGGACCCCCCTCGACCACTGCTGCTGCTGTAACTCCTGGACCCCCCTCTACCACTGCTGCTGCTGTAACCCCTGGACCCTTCTCTACCACTGCTGCTGCTGTAACTCCTGGATCCCCCTCTACCACTGCTGCTGCTGTAACCCCTGGACCCTCCTCTACCACTGCTGCTGCTGTAACCCCTGGACCCTCCTCTACCCCTGCTGCTGCTGTAACTCCTGGATCCCCCTCTACCACTGCTGCTGCTGTAACCCCTGGACCCTCCTCTACCACTGCTGCTGCTGTAACCCCTGGACCCTCCTCTACCAATGCTGCTGCTGTAACTCCTAGACCCCCCTCTACCACTGCTGCTACAGTAACTCCTGGACCCCCCTCTACCACTGCTGCTGCTGTAACTCCTGGACCCCCTTCTACCACTGCTGCCTCTGTAACACCTGGACACCCCCTCTACCACTGCTGTTACTGTAACTCCAGGACCCCCCTCTACCACTGCTGCTGCTGTAACTCCTGGACCCCCCTCTACCACTGCTGCTGCTGTAACTCCTGGACCCCCCTCTACCACTGCTGCTGCTGTAACTCCTGGACCCTCCTCTACCACTGCTGCCTCTATAACTCCTGGACCCCCCTCTATCACTGCTGCTACTGTAACTCCTGGACCCCCCTCTACCACTGCTGCAACTGTAACTCCTGGACCCCCCTCTACCACTGCTGCCTCTATAACTCCTGGACCCCCCTCTACCACTGCTGCTGCTGTAACTCCTGGACCCCCCTCTCCCACTGCAGCTGCTGTAACTCCTGGACCCCCCTCTACCACTGCTGCTGCAGTAACTCCTGGACCCCCCTCTACCACTGCTGTTGCTGTGACTCCTGGACCCCCCTCTACCACTACTGTTATTGTAACTCCTGGACCCTCCTCTACCACTGCTGTTACTGTAACTCCTGGACCCCCCTCTACCACTGCAGCTGCTGTAACTCCTGGACCCCACTCTACCACTACTGTTATTGTAACTCCTGGACCCTCCTCTACCACTGCTGCTGCTGTAACTCCTGGACCCTCCTCTACCACTGCTGCCTCTATAACTCCTGGACCCCCCTCTATCACTGCTGCTACTGTAACTCCTGGACCCCCCTCTACCACTGCTGCTACTGTAACACCTGAACCCCCCACTACCACTGCTGCCTCTATAACTCCTGGACCCCCCTCTACCACTGCTGCTGCTGTAACTCCTGGACCCCCGTCTCCCACTGCAGCTGCTGTAACTCCTGGACCCCCCTCTACCACTGCTGCTGCAGTAACTCCTGGACCCTCCTCTACCACTGCTGTTGCTGTGACTCCTGGACCCCCCTCTACCACTACTGTTATTGTAACTCCTGGACCCTCCTCTAACACTGCTGTTACTGTAACTCCTGGACCCCCCTCTACCACTGCAGCTGCTGTAACTCCTGGACCCCCCTCTACCACTACTGTTATTGTAACTCCTGGACCCTCCTCTACCACTGCCGATGCTGTAACTCCTTGACCCCCCTCTCCCACTGCTGCTGCTGCAACCCCTGGACCCCCCTCTACCACTGCTGCTGCTGTAACTCCTGGACCCCCCTCTACCACTGCTGCTACTGTTACACCTGGACCCCCCTCTCCCACTGCTGCTGCTGTAACTCCTGGACCCCCCTCTCCCACTGCTGCTGCTGTAACTCCTGGACCCCCTTCTACCACTGCTGCTGCAGTAACTCCTGGACCCTCCTCTACCACTGCTGCTACTGTAACTCCTGGACCCCCCTCTACCACTGCTGCTGCTGTAACTCCTGGACCCCCCTCTACCACTGCTGCTGCTGTAACTCCTGGACCCTCCTCTACCACTGCTGCCTCTATAACTCCTGGACCCCCCTCTATCACTGCTGCTACTGTAACTCCTGGACCCCCCTCTACCACTGCTGCAACTGTAACTCCTGGACCCCCCTCTACCACTGCTGCCTCTATAACTCCTGGACCCCCCTCTACCACTGCTGCTGCTGTAACTCCTGGACCCCCCTCTCCCACTGCAGCTGCTGTAACTCCTGGACCCCCCTCTACCACTGCTGCTGCAGTAACTCCTGGACCCCCCTCTACCACTGCTGTTGCTGTGACTCCTGGACCCCCCTCTACCACTACTGTTATTGTAACTCCTGGACCCTCCTCTACCACTGCTGTTACTGTAACTCCTGGACCCCCCTCTACCACTGCAGCTGCTGTAACTCCTGGACCCCACTCTACCACTACTGTTATTGTAACTCCTGGACCCTCCTCTACCACTGCTGCTGCTGTAACTCCTGGACCCTCCTCTACCACTGCTGCCTCTATAACTCCTGGACCCCCCTCTATCACTGCTGCTACTGTAACTCCTGGACCCCCCTCTACCACTGCTGCTACTGTAACTCCTGGACCCCCCACTACCACTGCTGCCTCTATATCTCCTGGACCCCCCTCTACCACTGCTGCTGCTGTAACTCCTGGACCCCCGTCTCCCACTGCAGCTGCTGTAACTCCTGGACCCCCCTCTACCACTGCTGCTGCAGTAACTCCTGGACCCTCCTCTACCACTGCTGTTGCTGTGACTCCTGGACCCCCCTCTACCACTACTGTTATTGTAACTCCTGGACCCTCCTCTAACACTGCTGTTACTGTAACTCCTGGACCCCCCTCTACCACTGCAGCTGCTGTAACTCCTGGACCCCCCTCTACCACTACTGTTATTGTAACTCCTGGACCCTCCTCTACCACTGCCGATGCTTTAACTCCTTGACCCCCCTCTCCCACTGCTGCTGCTGCAACCCCTGGACCCCCCTCTACCACTGCTGCTGCTGTAACTCCTGGACCCCCCTCTACCACTGCTGCTACTGTTACACCTGGACCCCCCTCTCCCACTGCTGCTGCTGTAACTCCTGGACCCCCCTCTCCCACTGCTGCTGCTGTAACTCCTGGACCCCCCTCTACCACTGCTGCTGCAGGAACTCCTGGACCCCCTCTCCCACTGCTGTTGCTGTGACTCCTGGACCCCCCTCTACCACTGCTGCTGCTGTAACTCCTGGACCCCCCTCTCCCACTGCTGCTGCTGTAACTCCTGGACCCCCCTCTCCCACTGCTGCTGCTGTAACACCTGGACCCCCCCTCCACCACTGCTGCTGCTGTAACCCATGGACCCTCCTCTACCACTGCTGTTATTGTAACACCTGGACCCCCCTCTACCACTGCAGCTGCTGTAACTCCTGGACCCGCCTCTACCACTGCTGTTATTGTAACTCCTGGACCCCCCTCTCCCACTGCTGCTACTGTAACTCCTGGACCCCCCTCTACCACTGCTGCTGCTGTAACTCCTGGACCCCCCTCTACCACTGCTGCTGCTGTAACTCCTGGACCCCCCTCGACCACTGCTGCTGCTGTAACTCCTGGACCCCCCTCAACCACTGCTGCTGCTGTAACCCCTGGACCCTTCTCTACCACTGCTGCTGCTGTAACTCCTGGATCCCCCTCTACCACTGCTGCTGCTGTAACCCCTGGACCCTCATCTACCACTGCTGCTGCTGTAAGCCCTGGACCCTCCTCTACCACTGCTGCTGCTGTAACTCCTGGATCCCCCTCTACCACTGCTGCTGCTGTAACCCCTGGACCCTCCTCTACCACTGCTGCTGCTGTAACCCCTGGAACCTCCTCTACCAATGCTGCTGCTGTAGCTCCTAGACCCCCCTCTACCACTGCTGCTACAGTAACTCCTGGACCCCCCTCTACCACTGCTGCTGCTGTAACTCCTGGACCCCCTTCTACCACTGCTGCTGCAGTAACTCCTGGACCCTCCTCTACCACTGCTGTTATTGTAACACCTGGACCCCCCTCTACCACTGCAGCTGCTGTAACTCCTGGAGGCGCCTCTACCACTGCAGCTGCTGTAACTCCTGGACCCCCTTCTACCACTGCTGCTACAGTAACTCCTGGACCCCCCTCTACCACTGCTGCTGCTGTAACTCCTGGACCCCCTTCTACCACTGCTGCTGCAGTAACTCCTGGACCCTCCTCTACCACTGCTGTTATTGTAACTCCTGGACCCTCCTCTACCACTGCTGTTACTGTAACTCCTGGACCCCCCTCTACCACTGCAGCTGCTGTAACTCCTGGACCCCCCTCTACCACTACTGTTATTGTAACTCCTGGACCCTCCTCTACCACTGCTGCTACTGTAACTCCTGGACCCCCCTCTACCACTGCTGCTGCTGTAACTCCTGGACCCCCCTCGACCACTGCTGCTGCTGTAACTCCTGGACCCCCCTCTACCACTGCTGCTGCTGTAACCCCTGGACCCTTCTCTACCACTGCTGCTGCTGTAACCCCTGGACCCTTCTCTACCACTGCTGCTGCTGTAACCCCTGGACAATCCTCTACCACTGCTGCTGCTGTAACCCCTGGACCCTCCTCTACCCCTGCTGCTGCTGTAACTCCTGGATCCCCCTCTACCACTGCTGCTGCTGTAACCCCTGGACCCTCCTCTACCACTGCTGCTGCTGTAACCCCTGGACCCTCCTCTACCAATGCTGCTGCTGTAACTCCTAGACCCCCCTCTACCACTGCTGCTACAGTAACTCCTGGACCCCCCTCTACCACTGCTGCTGCTGTAACTCCTGGACCCCCTTCTACCACTGCTGCTGCAGTAACTCCTGGACCCTCCTCTACCACTGCTGCTACTGTAACTCCTGGACCCCCCTCTACCACTGCTGCTGCTGTAACTCCTGGACCCCCCTCTACCACTGCTGCTGCTGTAACTCCTGGACCCTCCTCTACCACTGCTGCCTCTATAACTCCTGGACCCCCCTCTATCACTGCTGCTACTGTAACTCCTGGACCCCCCTCTACCACTGCTGCAACTGTAACTCCTGGACCCCCCTCTACCACTGCTGCCTCTATAACTCCTGGACCCCCCTCTACCACTGCTGCTGCTGTAACTCCTGGACCCCCCTCTCCCACTGCAGCTGCTGTAACTCCTGGACCCCCCTCTACCACTGCTGCTGCAGTAACTCCTGGACCCCCCTCTACCACTGCTGTTGCTGTGACTCCTGGACCCCCCTCTACCACTACTGTTATTGTAACTCCTGGACCCTCCTCTACCACTGCTGTTACTGTAACTCCTGGACCCCCCTCTACCACTGCAGCTGCTGTAACTCCTGGACCCCACTCTACCACTACTGTTATTGTAACTCCTGGACCCTCCTCTACCACTGCTGCTGCTGTAACTCCTGGACCCTCCTCTACCACTGCTGCCTCTATAACTCCTGGACCCCCCTCTATCACTGCTGCTACTGTAACTCCTGGACCCCCCTCTACCACTGCTGCTACTGTAACTCCTGGACCCCCCACTACCACTGCTGCCTCTATAACTCCTGGACCCCCCTCTACCACTGCTGCTGCTGTAACTCCTGGACCCCCGTCTCCCACTGCAGCTGCTGTAACTCCTGGACCCCCCTCTACCACTGCTGCTGCAGTATCTCCTGGACCCTCCTCTACCACTGCTGTTGCTGTGACTCCTGGACCCCCCTCTACCACTACTGTTATTGTAACTCCTGGACCCTCCTCTAACACTGCTGTTACTGTAACTCCTGGACCCCCCTCTACCACTGCAGCTGCTGTAACTCCTGGACCCCCCTCTACCACTACTGTTATTGTAACTCCTGGACCCTCCTCTACCACTGCCGATGCTGTAACTCCTTGACCCCCCTCTCCCACTGCTGCTGCTGCAACCCCTGGACCCCCCTCTACCACTGCTGCTGCTGTAACTCCTGGACCCCCCTCTACCACTGCTGCTACTGTTACACCTGGACCCCCCTCTCCCACTGCTGCTGCTGTAACTCCTGGACCCCCCTCTCCCACTGCTGCTGCTGTAACTCCTGGACCCCCTTCGACCACTGCTGCTGCAGTAACTCCTGGACCCTCCGCTACCACTGCTGCTACTGTAACTCCTGGACCCCCCTCTACCACTGCTGCTGCTGTAACTCCTGGACCCCCCTCTACCACTGCTGCTACTGTAACTCCTGGACCCTCCTCTACCACTGCTGCCTCTATAACTCCTGGACCCCCCTCTATCACTGCTGCTACTGTAACTCCAGGACCCCCCTCTACCACTGCTGCAACTGTAACTCCTGGACCCCCCTCTACCACTGCTGCCTCTATAACTCCTGGACCCCCCTCTACCACTGCTGCTGCTGTAACTCCTGGACCCCCCTCTCCCACTGCAGCTGCTGTAACTCCTGGACCCCCCTCTACCACTGATGCTGCAGTAACTCCTGGACCCCCCTCTACCACTGCTGTTGCTGTGACTCCTGGACCCCCCTCTACCACTACTGTTATTGTAACTCCTGGACCCTCCTCTACCACTGCTGTTACTGTAACTCCTGGACCCCCCTCTACCACTGCAGCTGCTGTAACTCCTGGACCCCCCTCTACCACTACTGTTATTGTAACTCCTGGACCCTCCTCTACCACTGCTGCTGCTGTAACTCCTGGACCCTCCTCTACCACTGCTGCCTCTATAACTCCTGGACCCCCCTCTATCACTGCTGCTACTGTAACTCCTGGACCCCCCTCTACCACTGCTGCTACTGTAACTCCTGGACCCCCCACTACCACTGCTGCCTCTATAACTCCTGGACCCCCCTCTACCACTGCTGCTGCTGTAACTCCTGGACCCCCGTCTCCCACTGCAGCTGCTGTAACTCCTGGACCCCCCTCTACCACTGCTGCTGCAGTAACTCCTGGACCCTCCTCTACCACTGCTGTTGCTGTGACTCCTGGACCCCCCTCTACCACTACTGTTATTGTAACTCCTGGACCCTCCTATAACACTGCTGTTACTGTAACTCCTGGACCCCCCTCTACCACTGCAGCTGCTGTAACTCCTGGACCCCCCTCTACCACTACTGTTATTGTAACTCCTGGACCCTCCTCTACCACTGCCGATGCTGTAACTCCTTGACCCCCCTCTCCCACTGCTGCTGCTGCAACCCCTGGACCCCCCTCTACCACTGCTGCTGCTGTAACTCCTGGACCCCCCTCTACCACTGCTGCTACTGTTACACCTGGACCCCCCTCTCCCACTGCTGCTGCTGTAACTCCTGGACCCCCCTCTCCCACTGCTGCTGCTGTAACTCCTGGACACCCCTCTACCACTGCTGCTGCAGGAACTCCTGGACCCCCTCTCCCACTGCTGTTGCTGTGACTCCTGGACCCCCCTCTACCACTGCTGCTGCTGTAACTCCTGGACCCCCCTCTCCCACTGCTGCTGCTGTAACTCCTGGACCCCCCTCTCCCACTGCTGCTGCTGTAACACCTGGACCCCCCCTCCACCACTGCTGCTGCTGTAACCCATGGACCCTCCTCTACCACTGCTGTTATTGTAACACCTGGACCCCCCTCTACCACTGCAGCTGCTGTAACTCCTGGACCCGCCTCTACCACTGCTGTTATTGTAACTCCTGGACCCCCCTCTCCCACTGCTGCTACTGTAACTCCTGGACCCCCCTCTACCACTGCTGCTGCTGTAACTCCTGGACCCCCCTCTACCACTGCTGCTGCTGTAACTCCTGGACCCCCCTCGACCACTGCTGCTGCTGTAACTCCTGGACCCCCCTCAATCACTGCTGCTGCTGTAACCCCTGGACCCTTCTCTACCACTGCTGCTGCTGTAACTCCTGGATCCCCCTCTACCACTGCTGCTGCTGTAACCCCTGGACCCTCCTCTACCACTGCTGCTGCTGTAACCCCTGGACCCTCCTCTACCACTGCTGCTGCTGTAACTCCTGGATCCCCCTCTACCACTGCTGCTGCTGTAACCCCTGGACCCTCCTCTACCACTGCTGCTGCTGTAACCCCTGGACCCTCCTCTACCAATGCTGCTGCTATAGCTCCTAGACCCCCCTCTACCACTGCTGCTACAGTAACTCCTGGACCCCCCTCTACCACTGCTGCTGCTGTAACTCCTGGACCCCCTTCTTCCACTGCTGCTGCAGTAACTCCTGGACCCTCCTCTACCACTGCTGCTACTGTAACTCCAGGACCCCCCTCTACCACTGCTGCTGCTGTAACTCCTGGACCCCCCTCTACCACTGCTGCTGCTGTAACTCCTGGACCCTCCTCTACCACTGCTGCCTCTATAACTCCTGGACCCCCCTCTATCACTGCTGCTACTGTAACTCCTGGACCCCCCTCTACCACTGCTGCTACTGTAACTCCTGGACCCCCCTCTACCACTGCTGCCTCTATAACTCCTGGACCCCCCTCTACCACTGCTGCTGCTGTAACTCCTGGACCCCCCTCTCCCACTGCAGCTGCTGTAACTCCTGGACCCCCCTCTACCACTGCTGCTGTAGTAACTCCTGGACCCCCCTCTACCACTGCTGTTGCTGTGACACCTGGACCCCCCTCTACCACTACTGTTATTGTAACTCCTGGACCCTCCTCTACCACAGCTGTTACTGTAACTCCTGGACCCCCCTCTACCACTGCAGCTGCTGTAACTCCTGGACCCCACTCTACCACTACTGTTATTGTAACTCCTAGACCCTCCTCTACCACTGCTGCTGCTGTAACTCCTGGACCCTCCTCCACCACTGCTGCCTCTATAACTCCTGGACCCCCCTCTATCACTGCTGCTACTGTAACTCCTGGACCCCCCTCTACCACTGCTGCTACTGTAACTCCTGGACCCCCCTCTACCACTGCTGCCTCTATAACTCGTGGACCCCCCTCTACCACTGCTGCTGCTGTAACTCCTGGACCCCCCTCTCCCACTGCAGCTGCTGTAACTCCTGGACCCCCCTCTCCCACTGCTGCTGCAGTAACTCCTGGACCCCCCTCTACCACTGCTGTTGCTGTGACTCCTGGACCCCCCTCCACCAGTACTGTTATTGTAACTCCTGGACCCTCCTCTACCACTGCTGTTACTGTAACTCCTGGACCCCCCTCTACCACTGCAGCTGCTGTAACTCCTGGACCCCCCTCTACCACTACTGTTATTGTAACTCCTGGACCCTCCTCTACCACTGCTGCTGCTGTAGCTCCTGGACCCCCCTCTACCACTGCTGCACTGTTACACCTGGACCCCCCTCTCCCACTGCTGCTGCTGTAACTCCTGGACCCTCCTCTCCCACTGCTGCTGCTGTAACTCCTGGACCCCCCTCTACCACTGCTGCTGCAGGAACTCCTGGACCCCCCTCTCCCACTGCTGTTGCTGTGACTCCTGGACCCCCCTCTACCACTGCTGCTGCTGTAACTCCTGGACCCCCCTCTCCCACTGCAGCTGCTGTAACTCCTGGACCCCCCTCTACCACTGATGCTGCAGTAACTCCTGGACCCCCCTCTACCACTGCTGTTGCTGTGACTCCTGGACCCCCCTCTACCACTACTGTTATTGTAACTCCTGGACCCTCCTCTACCACTGCTGTTACTGTAACTCCTGGACCCCCCTCTACCACTGC
The DNA here is from genome assembly GCF_036365525.1 of Heterodontus francisci. Lineage (NCBI taxonomy): Eukaryota > Metazoa > Chordata > Chondrichthyes > Heterodontiformes > Heterodontidae > Heterodontus > Heterodontus francisci. The sequence continues at coordinate 126,166,526 of NC_090378.1, read as the reverse complement.
AGCTGCTGTAACTCCTGGACCCCACTCTACCACTACTGTTATTGTAACTCCTGGACCCTCCTCTACCACTGCTGCTGCTGTAACTCCTGGACCCTCCTCTACCACTGCTGCCTCTATAACTCCTGGACCCCCCTCTATCACTGCTGCTACTGTAACTCCTGGACCCCCCTCTACCACTGCTGCTACTGTAACTCCTGGACCCCCCACTACCACTGCTGCCTCTATAACTCCTGGACCCCCCTCTACCACTGCTGCTGCTGTAACTCCTGGACCCCCGTCTCCCACTGCAGCTGCTGTAACTCCTGGACCCCCCTCTACCACTGCTGCTGCAGTAACTCCTGGACCCTCCTCTACCACTGCTGTTGCTGTGACTCCTGGACCCCCCTCTACCACTACTGTTATTGTAACTCCTGGACCCTCCTATAACACTGCTGTTACTGTAACTCCTGGACCCCCCTCTACCACTGCAGCTGCTGTAACTCCTGGACCCCCCTCTACCACTACTGTTATTGTAACTCCTGGACCCTCCTCTACCACTGCCGATGCTGTAACTCCTTGACCCCCCTCTCCCACTGCTGCTGCTGCAACCCCTGGACCCCCCTCTACCACTGCTGCTGCTGTAACTCCTGGACCCCCCTCTACCACTGCTGCTACTGTTACACCTGGACCCCCCTCTCCCACTGCTGCTGCTGTAACTCCTGGACCCCCCTCTCCCACTGCTGCTGCTGTAACTCCTGGACACCCCTCTACCACTGCTGCTGCAGGAACTCCTGGACCCCCTCTCCCACTGCTGTTGCTGTGACTCCTGGACCCCCCTCTACCACTGCTGCTGCTGTAACTCCTGGACCCCCCTCTCCCACTGCTGCTGCTGTAACTCCTGGACCCCCCTCTCCCACTGCTGCTGCTGTAACACCTGGACCCCCCCTCCACCACTGCTGCTGCTGTAACCCATGGACCCTCCTCTACCACTGCTGTTATTGTAACACCTGGACCCCCCTCTACCACTGCAGCTGCTGTAACTCCTGGACCCGCCTCTACCACTGCTGTTATTGTAACTCCTGGACCCCCCTCTCCCACTGCTGCTACTGTAACTCCTGGACCCCCCTCTACCACTGCTGCTGCTGTAACTCCTGGACCCCCCTCTACCACTGCTGCTGCTGTAACTCCTGGACCCCCCTCGACCACTGCTGCTGCTGTAACCCCTGGACCCTTCTCTACCACTGCTGCTGCTGTAACTCCTGGATCCCCCTCTACCACTGCTGCTGCTGTAACCCCTGGACCCTCCTCTACCACTGCTGCTGCTGTAACCCCTGGACCCTCCTCTACCACTGCTGCTGCTGTAACTCCTGGATCCCCCTCTACCACTGCTGCTGCTGTAACCCCTGGACCCTCCTCTACCACTGCTGCTGCTGTAACCCCTGGACCCTCCTCTACCAATGCTGCTGCTATAGCTCCTAGACCCCCCTCTACCACTGCTGCTACAGTAACTCCTGGACCCCCCTCTACCACTGCTGCTGCTGTAACTCCTGGACCCCCTTCTACCACTGCTGCTGCAGTAACTCCTGGACCCTCCTCTACCACTGCTGCTACTGTAACTCCAGGACCCCCCTCTACCACTGCTGCTGCTGTAACTCCTGGACCCCCCTCTACCACTGCTGCTGTTGTAACTCCTGGACCCTCCTCTACCACTGCTGCCTCTATAACTCCTGGACCCCCCTCTATCACTGCTGCTACTGTAACTCCTGGACCCCCCTCTACCACTGCTGCTACTGTAACTCCTGGACCCCCCTCTACCACTGCTGCCTCTATAACTCCTGGACCCCCCTCTACCACTGCTGCTGCTGTAACTCCTGGACCCCCCTCTCCCACTGCAGCTGCTGTAACTCCTGGACCCCCCTCTACCACTGCTGCTGCAGTAACTCCTGGACCCCCCTCTACCACTGCTGTTGCTGTGACACCTGGACCCCCCTCTACCACTACTGTTATTGTAACTCCTGGACCCTCCTCTACCACAGCTGTTACTGTAACTCCTGGACCCCCCTCTACCACTGCAGCTGCTGTAACTCCTAGACCCCACTCTACCACTACTGTTATTGTAACTCCTAGACCCTCCTCTACCACTGCTGCTGCTGTAACTCCTGGACCCTCCTCCACCACTGCTGCCTCTATAACTCCTGGACCCCCCTCTATCACTGCTGCTACTGTAACTCCTGGACCCCCCTCTACCACTGCTGCTACTGTAACTCCTGGACCCCCCTCTACCACTGCTGCCTCTATAACTCGTGGACCCCCCTCTACCACTGCTGCTGCTGTAACTCCTGGACCCCCCTCTACCACTGCTGCCTCTATAACTCGTGGACCCCCCTCTACCACTGCTGCTACTGTAACTCCTGGACCCCCCTCTACCACTGCTGCCTCTATAACTCGTGGACCCCCCTCTACCACTGCTGCTACTGTAACTCCTGGACCCCCCTCTACCACTGCTGCTGCTGTAACTCCTGGACCCCCCTCTCCCACTGCAGCTGCTGTAACTCCTGGACCCCCCTCTCCCACTGCTGCTGCAGTAACTCCTGGACCCCCCTCTACCACTGCTGTTGCTGTGACTCCTGGACCCCCCTCCACCAGTACTGTTATTGTAACTCCTGGACCCTCCTCTACCACTGCTGTTACTGTAACTCCTGGACCCCCCTCTACCACTGCAGCTGCTGTAACTCCTGGACCCCCCTCTACCACTACTGTTATTGTAACTCCTGGACCCTCCTCTACCACTGCTGCTGCTGTAGCTCCTGGACCCCCCTCTACCACTGCTGCACTGTTACACCTGGACCCCCCTCTCCCACTGCTGCTGCTGTAACTCCTGGACCCTCCTCTCCCACTGCTGCTGCTGTAACTCCTGGACCCCCCTCTACCACTGCTGCTGCAGGAACTCCTGGACCCCCCTCTCCCACTGCTGTTGCTGTGACTCCTGGACCCCCCTCTACCACTGCTGCTGCTGTAACTCCTGGACCCCCCTCTCCCACTGCTGCTGCTGTAACTCCTGGACCCCCCTCTCCCACTGCTGCTGCTGTAACACCTGGAACCCCCCTCCACCACTGCTGCTGCAGTAACTCCTGGACCTTCCTCTACCACTGCTGTTATTGTAACACCTGGACCCCCCTCTACCACTGCAGCTGCTGTAACTCCTGGACCCGCCTCTACCACTGCTTTTATTGTAACTCCTGGACCCCCCTCTCCCACTGCTGCTACTGTAACTCCTGGACCCCCCTCTACCACTGCTGCTGCTGTAACTCCTGGACCCCCCTCTACCACTGCTGCTGCTGTAACTCCTGGACCCCCCTCGACCACTGCTGCTGCTGTAACTCCTGGACCCCCCTCTACCACTGCTGCTGCTGTAACCCCTGGACCCTTCTCTACCACTGCTGCTTCTGTAACTCCTGGATCCCCCTCTACCACTGCTGCTGCTGTAACCCCTGGACCCTCCTCTACCACTGCTGCTGCTGTAACCCCTGGACCCTCCTCTACCACTGCTGCTGCTGTAACTCCTGGATCCGCCTCTACCACTGCTGCTGCTGTAACCCCTGGACCCTCCTCTACCACTGCTGCTGCTGTAACTCCTGGATCCCCCTCTACCACTGCTGCTGCTGTAACCCCTGGACCCTCCTCTACCAATGCTGCTGCTGTAACTCCTAGACCCCCCTCTACCACTGCTGCTACAGTAACTCCTGGCCCCCCCCCTACCACTGCTGCTGCTGTAACTCCTGGACCCCCTTCTACCACTGCTGCTGCAGTAACTCCTGGACCCCCCTCTAGCACTGCTGCTGCTGTAACTCCTGGACCCCCCTCTACCACTGCTGCAACTGTAACTCCTGGACCCCCCTCTACCACTGCTGCCTCTATAACTCCTGGACCCCCCTCTACCACTGCTGCTGCTGTAACTCCTGGACCCCCCTCTCCCACTGCAGCTGCTGTAACTCCTGGACCCCCCTCTACCACTACTGTTATTGTAACTCCTGGACCCTCCTCTACCACTGCTGTTACTGTAACTCCTGGACCCCCCTCTACCACTGCAGCTGCTTTAACTCCTGGACCCCACTCTACCACTACTGTTATTGTAACTCCTGGACCCTCCTCTACCACTGCTGCTGCTGTAACTCCTGGACCCTCCTCTACCACTGCTGCCTCTATAACTCCTGGACCCCCCTCTATCACTGCTGCTACTGTAACTCCTGGACCCCCCTCTACCACTGCTGCTACTGTAACTCCTGGACCCCCCACTACCACTGCTGCCTCTATAACTCCTGGACCCCCCTCTACCACTGCTGCTGCTGTAACTCCTGGACCCCCTTCTCCCACTGCAGCTGCTGTAACTCCTGGACCCCCCTCTACCACTGCTGCTGCAGTAACTCCTGGACCCTCCTCTACCACTGCTGTTGCTGTGACTCCTGGACCCCCCTCTACCACTACTGTTATTGTAACTCCTGGACCCTGCTCTAACACTGCTGTTACTGTAACTCCTGGACCCCCCTCTACCACTGCAGCTGCTGTAACTCCTGGACCCCCCTCTACCACTACTGTTATTGTAACTCCTGGACCCTCCTCTACCACTGCCGCTGCTGTAACTCCTGGACCCCCCTCTCCCACTGCTGCTGCTGCAACCCCTGGACCCCCCTCTACCACTGCAGCTGCTGTAACTCCTGGACCCCCCTCTACCACTACTGTTATTGTAACTCCTGGACCCTCCTCTACCACTGCTGCTGCTGTAACTCCTGGACCCCCCTCTACCACTGCTGCTACTGTTACACCTGGACCCCCCTCTCCCACTGCTGCTGCTGTAACTCCTGGACCCCCCTCTCCCACTGCTGCTGCTGTAACTCCTGGACCCCCCTCTACCACTGCTGCTGCAGTAACTCCTGGACCCTCCTCTACCACTGCTGTTGCTGTGACTCCTGGACCCCCCTCTACCACTACTGTTATTGTAACTCCTGGACCCTCCTCTAACACTGCTGTTACTGTAACTCCTGGACCCCCCTCTACCACTGCAGCTGCTGTAACTCCTGGACCCCCCTCTACCACTACTGTTATTGTAACTCCTGGACCCTCCTCTACCACTGCCGCTGCTGTAACTCCTGGACCCCACTCTCCCACTGCTGCTGCTGCAACCCCTGGACCCCCCTCTACCACTGCTGCTGCTGTAACTCCTGGACCCCCCTCTACCACTGCTGCTGCTGTAACTCCTGGACCCCCCTCTACCACTGCTGCTACTGTTACACCTGGACCCCCCTCTCCCACTGCTGCTGCTGTAACTCCTGGACCCCCCTCTCCCACTGCTGCTGCTGTAACTCCTGGACCCCCCTCAACCACTGCTGCTGCAGGAACTCCTGGACCCCCCTCTACCACTGCTGTTGCTGTGACTCCTGGACCCCCCTCTCCCACTGCTGCTGCTGTAACTCCTGGACCCCCCTCTCCCACTGCTGCTGCTGTAACACCTGGACCCCCCCTCCACCACTGCTGCTGCTGTAACCCCTGGACCCTCCTCTACCACTGCTGTTATTGTAACACCTGGACCCCCCTCTACCACTGCAGCTGCTGTAACTCCTGGACCCGCCTCTATCACTGCTGTTATTGTAACTCCTGGACCCCCCTCTCCCACTGCTGCTACTGTAACTCCTGGACCCCCCTCTATCACTGCTGCTGCTGTAACTCCTGGACCCCCCTCTACCACTGCTGCTGCTGTAACTCCTGGACCCCCCTCTACCACTGCTGCTGCAGTAACTCCTGGACCCTCCTCTACCACTGCTGTTGCTGTGACTCCTGGACCCCCCTCTACCACTACTGTTATTGTAACTCCTGGACCCTGCTCTAACACTGCTGTTACTGTAACTCCTGGACCCCCCTCTACCACTGCAGCTGCTGTAACTCCTGGACCCCCCTCTACCACTACTGTTATTGTAACTCCTGGACCCTCCTCTACCACTGCCGCTGCTGTAACTCCTGGACCCCCCTCTCCCACTGCTGCTGCTGCAACCCCTGGACCCCCCTCTACCACTGCAGCTGCTGTAACTCCTGGACCCCCCTCTACCACTACTGTTATTGTAACTCCTGGACCCTCCTCTACCACTGCTGCTGCTGTAACTCCTGGACCCCCCTCTACCACTGCTGCTACTGTTACACCTGGACCCCCCTCTCCCACTGCTGCTGCTGTAACTCCTGGACCCCCCTCTCCCACTGCTGCTGCTGTAACTCCTGGACCCCCCTCTACCACTGCTGCTGCAGTAACTCCTGGACCCTCCTCTACCACTGCTGTTGCTGTGACTCCTGGACCCCCCTCTACCACTACTGTTATTGTAACTCCTGGACCCTCCTCTAACACTGCTGTTACTGTAACTCCTGGACCCCCCTCTACCACTGCAGCTGCTGTAACTCCTGGACCCCCCTCTACCACTACTGTTATTGTAACTCCTGGACCCTCCTCTACCACTGCCGCTGCTGTAACTCCTGGACCCCCCTCTCCCACTGCTGCTGCTGCAACCCCTGGACCCCCCTCTACCACTGCTGCTGCTGTAACTCCTGGACCCCCCTCTACCACTGCTGCTGCTGTAACTCCTGGACCCCCCTCTACCACTGCTGCTACTGTTACACCTGGACCGCCCTCTCCCACTGCTGCTGCTGTAACTCCTGGACCCCCCTCAACCACTGCTGCTGCAGGAACTCCTGGACCCCCCTCTACCACTGCTGTTGCTGTGACTCCTGGACCCCCCTCTCCCACTGCTGCTGCTGTAACTCCTGGACCCCCCTCTCCCACTGCTGCTGCTGTAACACCTGGACCCCCCCTCCACCACTGCTGCTGCTGTAACCCCTGGACCCTCCTCTACCACTGCTGTTATTGTAACACCTGGACCCCCCTCTACCACTGCAGCTGCTGTAACTCCTGGACCCGCCTCTACCACTGCTGTTATTGTAACTCCTGGATCCCCCTCTCCCACTGCTGCTACTGTAACTCCTGGACCCCCCTCTATCACTGCTGCTGCTGTAACTCCTGGACCCCCCTCTACCACTGCTGCTGCTGTAACTCCTGGACCCCCCTCGACCACTGCTGCTGCTGTAACTCCTGGACCCCCCTCAACCACTGCTGCTGCTGTAACCCCCGGAACCCTTCTCTACCACTGCTGCTGCTGTAACTCCTGGATCCCCCTCTACCACTGCTGCTGCTGTAACCCCTGGACCCTCCTCTACCACTGCTGCTGCTGTAACCCCTGGACCCTCCTCTACCACTGCTGCTGCTGTAACTCCTGGATCCCCCTCTACCACTGCTGCTGCTGTAACCCCTGGACCCTCCTCTACCACTGCTGCTGCTGTAACCCCTGGACCCTCCTCTACCAATGCTGCTGCTGTAACTCCTAGACCCCCCTCTACCACTGCTGCTACAGTAACTCCTGGACGCCCCTCTACCACTGCTGCTGCTGTAACTCCTGGACCCCCTTCTACCACTGCTGCTGCAGTAACTCCTGGACCCTCCTCTACCACTGCTGCTACTGTAACTCCTGGACCCCACTCTACCACTGCTGCTGTAACTCCGGGACCCCCCTCTACCACTGCTGCTGCTGTAACTCCTGGACCCTCCTCTACCACTGCTGCCTCTATAACTCCTGGACCCCCCTCTATCACTGCTGCTACTGTAACTCCTGGACCCCCCTCTACCACTGCTGCTACTGTAACTCCTGGACCCCCTCTACCACTGCTGCCTCTATAACTCCTGGACCCCCCTCTACCACTGCTGCTGCTGTAACTCCTGGACCCCCCTCTCCCACTGCAGCTGCTGTAACTCCTGGACCCCCCTCTACCACTGCTGCTGCAGTAACTCCTGGACCCCCCTCTACCACTGCTGTTGCTGTGACTCCTGGACCCCCCTCTACCACTACTGTTATTGTAACTCCTGGACCCTCCTCTACCACAGCTGTTACTGTAACTCCTGGACCCCCCTCTACCACTGCAGCTGCTGTAACTCCTGGACCCCACTCTACCACTACTGTTATTGTAACTCCTGGACCCTCCTCTACCACTGCTGCTGCTGTAACTCCTGGACCCTCTTCTACCACTGCTGCCTCTATAACTCCTGGACCCCCCTCTATCACTGCTGCTACTGTAACTCCTGGACCCCCCTCTACCACTGCTGCTACTGTAACTCCTGGACCCCCCTCTACCACTGCTGCCTCTATAACTCATGGACCCCCCTCTACCACTGCTGCTGCTGTAACTCCTGGACCCCCCTCTCACACTGCAGCTGCTGTAACTCCTGGACCCCCCTCTACCACTGCTGCTGCAGTAACTCCTGGACCCCCCTCTACCACTGCTGTTGCTGTGACTCCTGGACCCCCCTCTACCACTACTGTTATTGTAACTCCTGGACCCTCCTCTACCACTGCTGTTACTGTAAATCCTGGACCCCCCTCTACCACTGCAGCTGCTGTAACTCCTGGACCCCCCTCTACCACTACTGTTATTGTAACTCCTGGACCCTCCTCTACCACTGCTGCTGCTGTAACTCCTGGACCCCCCTCTCCCACTGCTGCTGCTGCAACCCCTGGACCCCCCTCTACCACTGCTGCTGCTGTAACTCCTGGACCCCCCTCTACCACTGCTGCTACTGTTACACCTGGACCCCCCTCTCCCACTGCTGCTGCTGTAACTCCTGGACCCCCCTCTCCTACTGCTGCTGCTGTAACTCCTGGACCCCCCTCTACCACTGCTGCTGCAGGAACTCCTGGACCCCCCTCTCCCACTGCTGTTGCTGTGACTCCTGGACCCCCCTCTACCACTGCTGCTGCTGTAACTCCTGGACCCCCCTCTCCCACTGCTGCTGCTGTAACTCCTGGACCCCCCTCTCCCACTGCAGCTGCTGTAACACCTGGACCCCCCCTCCACCACTGCTGCTGCTGTAACTCCTGGACCCTCCTCTACCACTGCTGTTATTGTAACACCTGGACCCCCCTCTACCACTGCAGCTGCTGTAACTCCTGGACCCGCCTCTACCACTGCTGTTATTGTAACTCCTGGACCCCCCTCTCCTACTGCTGCTACTGTAACTCCTGGACCCCCCTCTACCACTGCTGCTGCTGTAACTCCTGGACCCCCCTCTACCACTGCTGCTGCTGTAACTCCTGGACCCCCCTCGACCACTGCTGCTGCTGTAACTCCTGGACCCCCCTCTACCACTGCTGCTGCTGTAACCCCTGGACCCTTCTCTACCACTGCTGCTTCTGTAACTCCTGGATCCCCCTCTACCACTGCTGCTGCTGTAACCCCTGGACCCTCCTCTACCACTGCTGCTGCTGTAACCCCTAGACCCTCCTCTACCACTGCTGCTGCTGTAACTCCTGGATCCCCCTCTACCACTGCTGCTGCTGTAACCCCTGGACCCTCCTCTACCACTGCTGCTGCTGTAACTCCTGGATCCCCCTCTACCACTGCTGCTGCTGTAACCCCTGGACCCTCCTCTACCAATGCTGCTGCTGTAACTCCTAGACCCCCCTCTACCACTGCTGCTACAGTAACTCCTGGACCCCCCTCTACCACTGCTGCTGCTGTAACTCCTGGACCCCCTTCTACCACTGCTGCTGCAGTAACTCCTGGACCCTCCTCTACCACTGCTGCTACTGTAACTCCTGGACCCCCCTCTACCACTGCTGCTGCTGTAACTCCTGGACCCCCCTCTACCACTGCTGCTGCTGTAACTCCTGGACCTTCCTCTACCACTGCTGCCTCTATAACTCTTGGACCCCCCTCGATCACTGCTGCTACTGTAACTCCTGGACCCCCCTCTACCACTGCTGCTACTGTAACTCCTGGACCCCCCTCTACCACGGCTGCTACTGTAACCCCTGGACCCCCCTCTACCACTGCTGCCTCTATAACTCCTGGACCCCCTCTACCACTGCTGCCTCTATAACTCCTGGACCCCCTCTACCACTGCTGCCTCTGTAACACCTGGACACCCCCTCTGCCACTGCTGTTACTGTAACTCCAGGACCCCCCTCTACCAGTGCTGCTGCTGTAACCCCTGGACCCCCTCTACCACTGCTGCCTCTATAACTCCTGGACCCCCCTCTGCCACTGCTGCTGCTGTAACCCCTGGACCCCCTCTACCACTGCTGCCTCTATAACTCCTGGACCCCCCTCTGCCACTGCTGCTACGGTAACCCCTGGGCCCCCCCCTACCACTGCTGCCTCTATAACACCTGGACCCCCCTCTACCACTGCTGCTACTGTAACTCCAGGACCCCCATCTACCACTGCTGTTACTGTAACTCCTGGACCCCCCTCTACCACTGCAGCTGCTGTAACTCCTGGTCCCCACTCTACCACTGCTGCCTCTATAACTCATGGACCCCCCTCTACCACGGCTGCTACTGTAACCCCTGGACCCCCCTCTACCACTGCTGCCTCTATAACACCTGGAACCCCCTCGACCACTGCTGCTACTGTAACTCCAGGACTCCCATCTACCACTGCTGTTACTGTAACTCCTGGACCCCCCTCTACCACTGCAGCTGCTGTAACTCCTGGACCCCCCTCTACCACTACTGTTATTGTAACTCCTGGACCCTCCTCTACCACTGCTGCTGCTGTAACTCCTGGACCCCCCTCTCCCACTGCTGCTGCTGTAACCCCTGGACCCCCCTCTCCCACTGCAGCTGCTGTAACTCCTGGACCCCCCTCTACCACTGCTGTTATTGTAACTCCTGGACCCCCCTCTACCACTGCTGTTATTGTAACTCCTGAACCCTCCACTACCACTGCTGTTACTGTAACTCCTGGACCCTCCTCTGCCACTGCTGTTATTGTAACTCCTGGACCCTCCTCTGCCACTGCTGCTGCTGTAACTCCTGGACCCCCCTCTCCCACTGCTGCTGCTGTACCTCCTGGACTCCCCTCTCCCACTGCTGCTGCTGTAACACCTGGACCCCCCCTCTACCACTGCTGCTGCAGTAACCCATGCACCCTCCTCTTCTACTGCTGTTATTGTAACACCTGGACCCCCCTCTACCACTGCAGCTGCTGTAACTCCTGGACCCTCCTCTCCCACTGCTGCTACTGTAACTCCTGGACCCCCCTCGACCACTGCTGCTGCTGTAACTCCTAGATCCCCCTCTACCACTGCTGCTGCTGTAAACCCCTGGACCCTCCTCTACCACTGCTGCTGCTGTAACCCCTGGACCCTCCTCTACCACTGCTGCTGCTGTAACTCCTGGATCCCCCTCTAACACTGCTGCTGCTGTAACCCCTGGACCCTCCTCTACCACTGCTGCTGCTGTAACCCCTGGACCCTCCTCTACCACTGCTGCTGCTGTAACCCCTGGACCCTCCTCTACCACTGCTGCTGCTGTAACTCCTGGACCCCCCTCTACCACTGCTGTTACAGTAACCCCTGGAACCCCCTCTACCACTGCTGCTGCTGTAACTCCTGGACCCCCCTCTCCTACTGCTGCTGCTGTAACCCCTGGACCCCCCTCTACCACTGCTGCTGCAGGAACTCCTGGACCCCCCTCTCCCACTGCTGTTGCTGTGACTCCTGGACCCCCCTCTACCACTGCTGCTGCTGTAACTCCTGGACCCCCCTCTCCCACTGCTGCTGCTGTAACTCCTGGACCCCCCTCTCCCACTGCTGCTGCTGTAACAACTGGACACCCCCTCCACCACTGCTGCTGCTGTAACTCCTGGACCCTTCTCTACCACTGCTGTTATTGTAACACCTGGACCCCCCTCTACCACTGCAGCTGCTGTAACTCCTGGACCCGCCTCTACCACTGCTGTTATTGTAACTCCTGGACCCCCCTCTCCTACTGCTGCTACTGTAACTCCTGGACCCCCCTCTACCACTGCTGCTGCTGTAACTCCTGGACCCCCCTCTACCACTGCTGCTGCTGTAACTCCTGGACCCCCCTCGACCACTGCTGCTGCTGTAACTCCTGGACCCCCCTCTACCACTGCTGCTGCTGTAACCCCTGGACCCTTCTCTACCACTGCTGCTTCTGTAACTCCTGGATCCCCCTCTACCACTGCTGCTGCTGTAAACCCTGGACCCTCCTCTACCACTGCTGCTGCTGTAACCCCTAGACCCTCCTCTACCACTGCTGCTGCTGTAACTCCTGGATCCCCCTCTACCACTGCTGCTGCTGTAACCCCTGGACCCTCCTCTACCACTGCTGATGCTGTAACTCCTGGATCCCCCTCTACCACTGCTGCTGCTGTCACCCCTGGACCCTCCTCTACCAATGCTGCTGCTGTAACTCCTAGACCCCCCTCTACCACTGCTGCGACAGTAACTCCTGGACCCCCCTCTACCACTGCTGCTGCTGTAACTCCTGGACCCCCTTCCACCACTGCTGCTGCAGTATCTCCTGGACCCTCCTCTACCACTGCTGCTACTGTAACTCCTGGACCCCCCTCTACCACTGCTGCTGATGTAACTCCTGGACCCCCCTCTACCACTGCTGCTGCTGTAACTCCTGGACCCTCCTCTACCACTGCTGCCTCTATAACTGCTGGACCCCCCACTACCACTGCTGCTGCTGTAACTCCTGGACCCCCTTCTACCACTGCTGCTGCAGTAACTCCTGGACCCTCCTCTACCACTGCTGCAACTGTAACTCCTGGACCCCCCTCTACCACTGCTGCTACTGTAACTCCTGGACCCCCCTCTACCACTGCTGCCTCGATAACTCCTGGACCCCCCTCTACCACTGCTGCTGCTGTAACTCCTGGACCCCCCTCTACCACTGCTGCCTCGATAACTCCTGGACCCCCCTCTCCCACTGCTGCTGCTGTAACTCCTGGACCCCCTTCTACCACTGCTGCTGCAGTAACTCCTGGACCCTCCTCTACCACTGCTGCTACTGTAACTCCTGGACCCCCCTCTACCACTGCTGCTGCTGTAACTCCTGGACCCCCCTCTACCACTGCTGCTGCTGTAACTCCTGGACCCTCCTCTACCACTGCTGCCTCTATAACGCTTGGACCCCCCTCGATCACTGCTGCTACTGTAACTCCTGGACCCCCCTCTACCACTGCTGCTACTGTAACTCCTGGATCCCCCTCTACCACGGCTGCTACTGTAACCCCTGGACCCCCCTCTACCACTGCTGCCTCTATAACTCCTGGACCCCCCTCTACCACTGCTGCCTCTATAACTCCTGGACCCCCTCTACCACTGCTGCCTCTGTAACACCTGGACACCCCCTCTACCACTGCTGTTACTGTAACTCCAGGACCCCCCTCTACCAGTGCTGCTGCTGTAACTCCTGGACCCCCCTCTACCACTGCTGCTGCTGTAACCCCTGGACCCCCTCTACCACTGCTGCCTCTATAACTCCTGGACCCCCCTCTACCACGGCTGCTACTGTAACCCCTGGACCCCCCTCTACCACTGCTGCCTCTATAACACCTGGAACCCCCTCGACCACTGCTGCTACTGTAACTCCAGGACTCCCATCTACCACTGCTGTTACTGTAACTCCTGGACCCCCCTCTACCACTGCAGCTGCTGTAACTCCTGGACCCCCCTCTACCACTACTGTTATTGTAACTCCTGGACCCTCCTCTACCACTGCTGCAGCTGTAACTCCTGGACCCCCCTCTCCCACTGCTGCTGCTGTAACCCCTGGACCCCCCTCTACCACTGCAGCTGCTGTAACTCCTGGACCCCCCTCTACCACTGCTGTTATTGTAACTCCTGGACCCCCCTCTACCACTGCTGTTATTGTAACTCCTGAACCCTCCACTACCACTGCTGTTACTGTAACTCCTGGACCCTCCTCTGCCACTGCTGTTATTGTAACTCCTGGACCCTCCTCTCCCACTGCTGCTGCTGTAACTCCTGGACTCCCCTCTCCCACTGCTGCTGCTGTAACACCTGGACCCCCCCTCTACCACTGCTGCTGCAGTAACCCATGCACCCTCCTCTTCTACTGCTGTTATTGTAACACCTGGACCCCCCTCTACCACTGCAGCTGCTGTAACTCCTGGACCCGCCTCGACCACTGCTGTTATTGTAACTCCTGGACCCCCCTCTCCCACTGCTGCTACTGTAACTCCTGGACCCCCCGCTACCACTGATGCTGCTGTAACTCCTGGACCCCCCTCTACCACTGCTGCTGCTGTAACTCCTGGACCCCCCTCGACCACTGCTGCTGCTGTAACTCCTGGACCCCCCTCTACCACTGCTGCTGCTGTAACCCCTGGACCCTCCTCTACCACTGCTGCTGCTGTAACTCCTAGATCCCCCTCTACCACTGCTGCTGCTGTAAACCCCTGGACCCTCCTCTACCACTGCTGCTGCTGTAACCCCTGGACCCTCCTCTACCACTGCTGCTGCTGTAACTCCTGGATCCCCCTCTAACACTGCTGCTGCTGTAACCCCTGGACCCTCCTCTACCACTGCTGCTGCTGTAACCCCTGGACCCTCCTCTACCACTGCTGCTGCTGTAACCCCTGGACCCTCCTCTACCACTGCTGATGCTGTAACTCCTGGACCCCCCTCTACCACTGCTGTTACAGTAACCCCTGGAACCCCCTCTACCACTGCTGCTGCTGTAACTCCTGGACCCCCCTCTACCACTGCTGCTGCTGTAACTCCTGGACCCTTCTCTCCCACTGCTGCTGCTGGAACCCCTGGACCCCCCTCTACCACTGCTGTTACTGTAACCCCTGGACCCCCCTCTACCACTGCTGCTGCTGTAACTCCTGGACCCCCCTCTACCACTGCTGCTGCTGTAACTCCTGGACCCTCCTCTACCACTGCTGCTGCTGTAACTCCTGGACCCCCCTCTACCACTGCTGCTGCTGTAACTCCTGGACCCCCCTCGACCACTGCTGCTGCTGAAACTCCTGGACCCCCCTCTACCACTGCTGTTACTGTAACCCCTGGACCCCCCTCTACCACTGCTGTTACTGTAACCCCTGGACCCCCCTCTACCACTGCTGTTACTGTAACCCCTGGATCCTCCTCTACCACTGCTGTTACTGTAACCCCTGGATCCTCCTCTACCACTGCTGTTACTGTAACACCTGGACCCCCCTCTACCACTGCTGTTACTGTAACCCCTGGAACCCCCTCTACCACTGCTGTTACTGTAACACCTGGACCCCCCTCTACCACTGCTGTTACTGTAAATCCTGGACCCCCCTCTACCACTGCTGCCTCCAAAACACCTGGACCCCCCTCTACCACTGCTGCTACTGTAACTCCTGGACCCCCCTCTACCACTGCTGTTACTGTAACTCCTGGACCCTCCTCTACCACTGCTGCTGCTGTAAATCCTGGACCCCCCCTCCAGCACTGCTGCTGCTGTAACTCCTGGACCCTCCTCTACCACTGCTGCTGCTGAAACTCCTGGACCCTCCTCTACCACTGCTGCTGCTGCAACTCCTGGACCCCCCTCTACCACTGCTGCTATTGTAACTCCTGGACCCCCCTCTATCATTGCTGCTGCTGTAACTCCTGGACCCTTCTCTCCCACTGCTGCTGCTGGAACCCCTGGACCCCCCTCTACCACTGCTGCTGCTGTAACTCCTGGACCCTCCTCTACCACTGCTGCTGCTGTAACTCCTGGACCCCCCTCTACCACTGCTGCTGCTGTAACTCCTGGACCCTTCTCTCCCACTGCTGCTGCTGAAACCCCTGGACCCCCCTCTACCACTGCTGTTACTGTAACCCCTGGTCCCCCCTCTACCACTGCTGCTGCTGTAACTCCTGGACCCCCCTCTACCACTGCTGCTGCTGTAACTCCTGGACCCTCCTCTACCACTGCTGCTGCTGGAACCCCTGGACCCCCCTCTACCACTGCTGCTGCTGTAACTCCTGGACCCCCCTCTACCACTGCTGTTACTGCAACCCCTGGAACCCCCTCTACCACTGCTGCTGCTGTAACTCCTGGACCCTCCTCTACCACTGCTGCTGCTGTAACTCCTGGACCCCCCGCTACCACTGCTGTTACAGTAACCCCTGGAACCCCCTCTACCACTGCTGCTGCTGAAACTCCTGGACCCCCCTCTACCACTGCTGCTGCTGTAACTCCTGGACCCTTCTCTCCCACTGCTGCTGCTGAAACCCCTGGACCCCCCTCTACCACTGCTGTTACTGTAACCCCTGGACCCCCCTCTACCACTGCTGCTGCTGTAACTCCTGGACCCCCCTCTACCACTGCTGCTGCTGTAACTCCTGGACCCTCCTCTACCACTGCTGCTGCTGGAACCCCTGGACCCCCCTCTACCACTGCTGCTGCTGTAACTCCTGGACCCCCCTCTACCACTGCTGTTACTGTAACCCCTGGAACCCCCTCTACCACTGCTGTTACTGTAACACCTGGACCCCCCTCTACCACTGCTGTTACTGTAAATCCTGGACCCCCCTCTACCACTGCTGCCTCCATAACACCTGGACCCCCCTCTACCACTGCTGCTACTGTAACTCCTGGACCCCCCTCTACCACTGCTGTTACTGTAACTCCTGGACCCCCCTCTACCACTGCAGCTGCTGTAACTCCTGGGCCCCCCTCTACCACTGCTGCCTCTATAACACCTGGACCCCCCTCTACCACTGCTGCTACTGTAACTCCTGGACCCCCCTCTACCACTGCTGTTATTGTAACTCCTGGACCCCCCTCTACCACTGCTGCTGCTGCAACTCCTGGACCCCCCTCTACCACTGCTGCCTCTATAACTCCTGGATCCCCCTCTACCACTGGTGCGACTGTAACTCCTGGACCCCCCTCTACCACTGCTGCTACTGTTACTCCTGGACCCCCCTCGACCACTGCTGCTGCTGTAACTCCTGGACCCCCCTCTCCCACTGCTGCTGCTGTAACTCCTGGACCCCCCTCTACCACTGCAGCTGCTGTAGCTCCTGGACCCCCATCTACCACTGCTGCTGGTGTAACTCCTGGACCACCCTCTACCACTGCTGCTACTGTAACTCCTGGACCCCCCTCTACCACTGCTGCTACTGTTACTCCTGGACCCCCCTCTACCACTGCTGCTGCTGTAACTCCTGGACCCCCCTCTCCCACTGCTGCTGCTGTAACTCCTGGACCCCCCTCTACCACTGCTGCTACTGTAACTCCTGGACCCCCCTCTACCACTGCTGCTGCTGTAATTCCTGGACCCCCCTCTACCACTGCTGCTACTGTAACTCCTGGACCCCCCTCTACCACTGCTGCTGCTGTAACTCCTGGATCCCGCTCTACCACTGCTGTTACTGTAACTGCTGGACCCCCCTCGACCACTGCTGCCTCTATAAGTCTTGGACCCACCTCTACCACTGCTGCTACTGTAACTGCTGGACCCCCCTCTACCACTGCTGTTACTGTAACACCTGGACCACCCTCTACCACTGCTGCTGCTGTAACTCCTGGACCCCCCTCTACCACTGCTGTTACTGTAACCCCTGGACCCCCCTCTACCACTGCTGTTACTGTTACCCCTGGACCCCCCTCTACCACTGCTGCTGCTGTAACTCCTGGACCCCCCTCTACCACTGCTGTTACTGGAACCCCTGGACCCCCCTCTACCACTGCTGTTACTGTAACACCTGGACCCCCCTCTACCACTGCTGCTGCTGTAACTCCTGGACCCCCCCTCGACCACTGCTGCTGCTGTAAACCCTGGACCCTCCTCTACCACTGCTGCTGCTGTAACTGCTAGACCCTCCTCTACCACTGCTGCTGCTGTAACTCCTAGACCCTCCTCTACCACTGCTGCTGCTGTGACTCCTGGACCCTCCTCTACCACTGCTGCTGCTGTAACTCCTAAACCCTCCTCTACCACTGCTGTTACTGTAACTCCTGGACCCCCCTCTACCACTGCTGCTGCTGTAACCCCTGGACCCTCCTCTACCACTGCTGTTACTGTAACTCCTGGACCCCCCTCTACCACTGCTGCTGCTGCAACTCCTGGACCCCCCTCTACCACTGCTGCTGCTGTAAACCCTGGACCCTCCTCTACCACTGCTGTTACTGTAACTCCTGGACCCCCCTCTACCACTGCTGCTGCTGTAACTCCTGGACCCCCCCTCTACCACTGCTGCTGCTGTAACTCCTGGACCCCCCTCCACCACTGCTGCTACTGTAACTCCTGGACCCCCCTCTACCACTGCTGCTGCTGTAACTCCTGGACCCCCCTCTACCACTGCTGCTACTGTAACTCCTGGACCACCTCTACCACTGCTGCTACTGTAACTCCTGGACCCCCCTCTACCACTGCAGTTGCTGTAACTCCTGGGCCCCCCTCTACCACTGCTGCCTCTATAACACCTGGATCCCCCTCTACCACTGCTGCTACTGTAACTCCTGGACTCCCCTCTACCACTGCTGTTATTGTAACTCCTGGACCCCCCTCTACCACTGCTGCTGCTGCAACTCCTGGACCCCCCTCTACCACTGCTGCCTCTATAACTCCTGGATCCCCCTCTACCACTGCTTCGGCTGTAACTCCTGGAGCCCCCTCTACCACTGCTGCGACTGTAACTCCTGGACCCCCCTCTACCACTGCTGCTACTGTTACTCCTGGACCCCCCTCGACCACTGCTGCTGCTGTAACTCCTGGACCCCCCTCTACCACTGCAGCTGCTGTAACTCCTGGACCCCCATCTACCACTGCTGCTGCTGGAACTCCTGGACCCCCCTCTACCACTGCTGCTGCTGTAATTCCAGGACCCCCCTCTACCACTGGTGCTACTGTAACTCCTGGACCCCCCTCTACCACTGCTGCTACTGTTACTCCTGGACCCCCCTCTACCACTGCTGCTGCTGTAACTCCTGGACCCCCCTCTCCCACTGCTGCTGCTGTAACTCCTGGACCCCCCACTACCACTGCTGCTACTGTAACTCCTGGACCCCCCTCTACCACTGCTGCTGCTGTAATTCCTGGACCCCCCTCTGCCACTGCTGCTACTGTAACTCCTGGACCCCCCTCTACCACTGCTGCTGCTTTAACTCCTGGATCCCGCTCTACCACTGCTGTTACTGTAACTCCTGGACCCCCCTCTAACACTGCTGCTGCTGTAATTCCTGGACCCCCCTCTACCACTGCTGCTACTGTAACTCCTGGACCCCCCTCTACCACTGCTGCCTCTATAACTCCTGGATCCCCCTCTACCACTGCTTCGGCTGTAACTCCTGGAGCCCCCTCTACCACTGCTGCGACTGTAACTCCTGGACCCCCCTCTACCACTGCTGCTACTGTTACTCCTGGACCCCCCTCGACCACTGCTGCTGCTGTAACTCCTGGACCCCCCTCTCCCACTGCTGCTGCTGTAACTCCTGGACCCCCCTCTACCACTGCAGCTGCTGTAACTCCTGGACCCCCATCTACCACTGCTGCTGCTGGAACTCCTGGACCCCTCTCTACCACTGCAGCTGCTGTAACTCCTGGACCCCCATCTACCACTGCTGCTGCTGGAACTCCTGGACCCCCCTCTACCACTGGTGCTACTGTAACTCCTGGACCCCCCTCTACCACTGCTGCTACTGTTACTCCTGGACCCCCCTCTACCACTGCTGCTGCTGTAACTCCTGGACCCCCCTCTCCCACTGCTGCTGCTGTAACTCCTGGACCCCCCACTACCACTGCTGCTACTGTAACTCCTGGACCCCCCTCTACCACTGCTGCTGCTGTAATTCCTGGACCCCCCTCTACCACTGCTGCTACTGTAACTCCTGGACCCCCCTCTACCACTGCTGCTGCTGTAACTCCTGGATCCCGCTCTACCACTGCTGTTACTGTAACTCCTGGACCCCCCTCTAACACTGCTGCTGCTGTAATTCCTGGACCCCCCTCTACCACTGCTGCTACTGTAACTCCTGGACCCCCCTCTCCCACTGCTGTTACTGTAACTGCTGGACCCCCCTCTACCACTACTGCCTCTATAAGTCCTGGACCCCCCTCTACCACTGCTGCTACTGTAACTGCTGGACCCCCCTCTACCACTGCTGTTACTGTAACACCTGGACCACCCTCTACCACTGCTGCTGCTGTAACTCCTGGAACCCCCTCTACCACTGCTGTTACTGTAACCCCTGGACCCCCCTCTACCACTGCTGTTACTGTAACCCCTGGACCCCCCTCTATCACTGCTGCTGCTGTAACTCCTGGACCCTCCTCTATCACTGCTGCTACTGTAACTGCTGGACCCCCCTCTACCACTGCTGCCGCTGTAACTCCTGGACCCACCTCTACCACTGTTGCTGCTGTAACTCCTGGACCCCCCTCTATCACTGCTGCTACTGTAACTCCTGGACCCCCCTCTATCACTGCTGCTGCTGTAACTCCTGGACCCTCCTCTATCACTGCTGCTACTGTAACTCCTGGACCCCCCTCTACCACTGCAGCTGCTGTAACTCCTGGACCCCCCTCTACCACTGCTGCTGCTGTAACCCCTGGACCCCCCTCTATCACTGCTGCTGCTGTAACTCCTGGACCCTCCTCTACCACTGCTGCTGCTGTAACTCCTGGACCCCCCTCTACCACTTCTGCTGCTGTAACTCCTGGACCCCCCTCTACCACTGCCACTGCTGTAACTCCTGGACCCCCCTCTACCACTGCTGCTGCTGTAACTCCTGGACCCCCCTCTACCACTGGTGCTGCTGTAACTCCTGGACCCCCCTCTACCACTGCTGCTACTGTAACTCCTGGACCCCCCTCTACCACTGCTGCCTCTATAACTCCTGGACCCCCCTCTACCACTGCTGCCTCTGTAACTCCTGGACCCTCCTCTACCACTGCTGCCTTTGTAAAACCTGGACCCCCCTCGACCACTGCTGCTGCTGTAACACCTGGACCCCCCTCTACCACTGCTGCCTCTATAACTCCTGGACCCCCCTCTACCACTGCTGCTACTGTAACTCCTGGACCCCCCTCTACCACTGCTGCCTCTATAACTCCTGGACCCCCCTCTACCACTGCTGCTGCTGCAACTCATGGACCCTCCTCTACCACTGCTGCTGCTGTAACTCCTGGATCCCCCTCTCCCACTGCTGCTGCTGTAACTCCTGGACCCCCCTTAGCACTGCTGTTACTGTAACTCCTGGACCCCCCTCTACCACTGCAGCTGCTGTAACTCCTGGACCCCCCTCTATCACTGCTGTTATTGTAACTCCTGGACCCCCCTCTACCACTGCTGTTATTGTAACTCCTGGACCCCCCTCTACCACTGCAGCTGCTGTAACTCCTGGACCCTCCTCTACCACTGCTGCCACTGTAACTCCAGGACCCCCCTCTACCACTGCTGTTACTGTAACTCCTGGACCCCCCTCTACCACTGCAGCTGCTGTAACTCCTGGATCCCCCTCTATCACTGCTGTTATTGTAACTCCTGGATCCCCCTCTATCACTGCTGTTATTGTAACTCCTGGACCCCCCTCTACCACTGCAGCTGCTGTAACTCCTGGATCCCCCTCTATCACTGCTGTTATTGTAACTCCTGGACCCTCCTCTACCACTGCTGCTGCTGTAACTCCTGGACCCTCCTCTACCACTGCTGCTGCTGTAACTCCTGGACCCTCCTCTACCACTGCTGCTGTAACTCCTGGACCCCCCTCTACCACTGCTGCTGCTGTAACTCCTGGACCCCCCTCTACCACTGCTGTTACTGTAACCCCTGGATCCCCCTCTATCACTGCTGTTATTGTAACTCCTGGACCCTCCTCTACCACTGCTGCTGCTGTAACTCCTGGACCCTCCTCTACCACTGCTGCTGCTGTAACTCCTGGACCCTCCTCTACCACTGCTGCTGTAACTCCTGGACCCCCCTCTACCACTGCTGCTGCTGCAACTCCTGGACCCTCCTCTACCACTGCTGCTGTAACTCCTGGACCCCCCTCTACCACTGCTGCTGCTGTAACTCCTGGACCCCCTTCTACCACTGCTGTTACTGTAACCCCTGGACCCCCCTCTACCACTGCTGTTACTGTAACCCCTGGACCCCCCTCTACCACTGCTGTTACTGTAACTCCTGGACCCCCCTCTACCACTTCTGCTGCTGCAACTCCTGGACCCCCGTCTACCACTGCTGCTGCTGTAACTCCTGGACCCCCCTCTACCACTGCTGCTGCAGTAACTCCTGGACCCCCCTCTACCACTTCTGCTGCTGTAACTCCTGGACCCCCCTCTACCACTGCTGCTGCTGTAACTCCTGGACCCCCCTCTACCGCTGCTGCTGTTACTCCTGGACCCCCCTCTACCACTGCTGCTGCTGTAACTCCTGGACCCCCCTCTACCACTGCTGCTGCTGTAACTCCTGGACCCCCCTCTACCACTGCTGCTGCTGTAACTCCTGGACCCCCCTCTACCACTGCTGCTGCTGTAACTCCTGGACCCCCCTCTGCCACTGCTGCTGCAGTAACTCCTGGACCCCCCTCTACCACTGCTGCTGCTGCAACTCCTGGACCCTCCTCTACCACTGCTGCTGTAACTCCTGGACCCCCCTCTACCACTGCTGCTGCTGTAACTCCTGGACCCCCCTCTACCACTGCTGCTGCTGTAACTCCTGGACCCCCCTCTACCACTGCTGTTACTGTAACCCCTGGACCCCCCTCTACCACTGCTGTTACTGTAACCCCTGGACCCCCCTCTACCACTGCTGTTACTGTAACCCCTGGACCCCCCTCTACCACTGCTGTTACTGTAACTCCTGGACCCCCCTCTACCACTGCTGCTGCTGTAACTCCTGGACCCCCCTCTACCACTGCTGCTGCTGTACCTCCTGGACCCCCCTCTACCACTGCTGCTGCTGTACCTCCTGGACCCCCCTCTACCACTGCTGCTGCTGTAACCCCTGGACCCCCCTCTACCACTGCTGTTACTGTAACTCCTGGACCCCCCTCTACCACTGCTGCTGCTGTAACTCCTGGACCCCCCTCTACCACTGCTGCTGCTGTACCTCCTGGACCCCCCTCTACCACTGCTGCTGCTGCATCTCCTGGACCCCACTCTACCACTGCTGACTCTGTAACACCTGGACCCCCCTCTACCACTGCTGCTGCTGTAACTCCTGGACCCCCCTCTACCACTGCTGTTACTGTAACTCCTGGACCCCCCTCCACCACTGCTGCTGCAGTAACTCCTGGACCCCCCTCTACCACTGCTAACTCTGTAACACCTGGACCCCCCTCTACCACTACTGCTACTGTAACTCCAGGACCCCCTCTCTACCACTGCTGTTCCTGTAACTCCTGGACCACCCTCTACCACTGCTTCTGCTGTAACTCCTGGACCCCCCTCTACCACTGCTGCTGCTGTAACTCCTGGACCCCCCTCAATCACTGCTGCTGCTGTAACCCCTGGACCCCCCTCTATCACTGCTGCTGCTGTAAACCCTGGACCCTCCTCTACCACTGCTGCTGCTGTAACCCCTGGACCTCCCTCTATCACTGCTGCTGCTGTAAATCCTAGACCCCCCTCTACCACTGCTGCTGCTGTAACTCCTGGACCCCCCTCTACCACTGCTGCTGCTGTAACTCCTGGACCCCCCTCTCCCACTGCTGCTGCTGTAACCCCTGGACCCCCCTCTACCACTGCTGCTGCTGTAACTCCTGGACCCCCCTCTACCACTGCCGCTGCTGTAACTCCTGGACCCCCCTCTCCCACTGCTGCTGCTGTAATTCCTGGACCCCGCGCTACCACTGCTGCTACTGTAACTCCTGGACCCCCCTCTACCACTGCTGCCTCTATAAGTCCTGGACCCCCCTCTACCACTGCTGCTACTGTAACTGCTGGACCCCCCTCTACCACTGCTGCTACTGTAACTCCTGGACCCCCCTCTACCACTGCTGCTGCTGTAACTCCTGGACCCCCCTCTACCACTGCTGCTGCTGTAACTCCCTGACCCCTCTCTACCACTGCTGCTGCTGTAACTCCCTGACCCCTCTCTACCACTGCTGCTGCTGTAACTCCGAGCCCCCCCTCTACCACTGCTGTTACTGTAACTCCCTGACCCCCCTCTACCACTGCTGCTGCTGTAACTCCTGGACCCCCCTCTACCACTGCTGCTGCTGTAACTCCAAGACCCCCCTCTATCACTGCTGCTGCTGTAACTCCTGGACCCCCCTCTACCACTGCTGCTACTGTAACTCCTGGACCCCCCTCTACCACTGCTGTTACTGTAACTCCTGGACCCTCCTCTACCACTGGTGCTACTGTAACTCCTGGACCCCCCTCTACCACTGCTGCTGCTGTAACTCCTGGACCCCCCTCTATCACTGCTGCTACTGTAACTCCTGTACCCCCCTCTACCACTGCTGCTACTGTAACTCCTGGACCCCCCTCTACCACTGCTGTTACGGTAACTCCTGGACCCCCCTCTACCACTGCTGCTACTGTAACTCCTGGACCCTCCTCTACCACTGCTGCTGCCGTAACTCCTGGACCCCCCTCTACCACTGCTACTGCTGTAACTCCTGGACCCCCCTCTACCACTGCTACTGCTGTAACTCCTGGACCCTCCTCCACCACTTCTGCTGCTGTAACTCCTGGACCCCCCCTCTACCACTGCTGCTGCTGTAACTCCTGGACCCTCCTCTACCACTGCTGCTGCTGTAACTCCTGGACCCCCCTCTACCACTGCTGCTACTGTAACTCCTGGACCCTCCTCTACCACTGCTGTTACTGTAACTCCTGGACCCTCCTCTACCACTGCTGCTATTGTAACTCCTGGACCCCCCTCTACCACTGCTACTGCTGTAACTCCTGGACCCTCCTCTACCACTGCTGCTGCTGTAACTCCTGGACCCCCCTCTACCACTGCTGTTACTGTAACTCCTGGACCCTCCTCTACCACTGCTGCTATTGTAACTCCTGGACCCCCCTCTACCACTGCTGTTACTGTAACTCCTGGACCCTCCTCTACCACTGCTGCTATTGTAACTCCTGGACCCCCCTCTACCACTGCTACTGCTGTAACTCCTGGACCCTCCTCTACCACTGCTGTTACTGTAACTCCTGGACCCCCCTCTACCACTGCTGCTGCTGTAACTCCTGGACCCCCCTCTACCACTGCTGCTATTGTAACTCCTGGACCCCCTCTCTACCACTGCTGCTGCTGTAACTCCTGGACCCCCCTCTACCACTGCTGCTGCTGTAACTCCTGGACCCTCCTCTACCACTGCTGCTGCTGTAACTCCTGGACCCCCCTCTACCACTGCTGCTACTGTAACTCCTGGACCCCCCTCTACCACTGCTGTTACTGTAACTCCTGGACCCCCCTCTACCACTGCTGCTACTGTAACTCCTGGACCCTCCTCCAGCACTGCTGCTACTGTAACTCCTGGACCCTCCTCTACCACTGCTGCTGCCGTAACTCCTGGACCCCCCTCTACCACTGCTGCTGCTGTAACTCCTGGACCCTCCTCTACCACTGGTGCTACTGTAACTCCTGGACCCCCCTCTACCACTGCTGCTGCTGTAACTCCTGGACCCCCCTCTATCACTGCTGCTACTGTAACTCCTGTACCCCCCTCTACCACTGCTGCTACTGTAACTCCTGGACCCCCCTCTACCACTGCTGTTACGGTAACTCCTGGACCCCCCTCTACCACTGCTGTTACTGTTACCCCTGGACCCCCCTCTACCACTGCTGCTACTGTAACTCCTGGACCCTCCTCTACCACTGCTGCTGCCGTAACTCCTGGACCCCCCTCTACCACTGCTACTGCTGTAACTCCTGGACCCCCCTCTACCACTGCTACTGCTGTAACTCCTGGACCCTCCTCCACCACTTCTGCTGCTGTAACTCCTGGACCCCCCCTCTACCACTGCTGCTGCTGTAACTCCTGGACCCTCCTCTACCACTGCTGCTGCTGTAACTCCTGGACCCCCCTCTACCACTGCTGCTACTGTAACTCCTGGACCCTCCTCTACCACTGCTGCTATTGTAACTCCTGGACCCCCCTCTACCACTGCTGTTACTGTAACTCCTGGACCCCCCTCTACCACTGCTGCTGCTGTAACTCCTGGACCCCCCTCTACCACTGCTGTTACTGTAACTCCTGGACCCCCCTCTACCACTGCTACTGCTGTAACTCCTGGACCCTCCTCTACCACTGCTGTTACTGTAACTCCTGGACCCCCCTCTACCACTGCTGCTGCTGTAACTCCTGGACCCCCCTCTACCACTGCTGCTATTGTAACTCCTGGACCCCCCTCTACCACTGCTGCTGCTGTAACTCCTGGACCCCCCTCTACCACTGCTGCTGCTGTAACTCCTGGACCCCCCTCTACCACTGCTGCTGCTGTAACTCCTGGACCCCCCCTCTGTGTATATCAGTGCCTGTTTGGATCTGTCCCTGTGCGCATCTGTGTGTATAACAGTGCCTGTGTGGATCTAAGCCTGTGCGTATCTGTGTGTATATCAGTGCCTGTGTGTATCTATGCCTGTGCGTATCTGTGTGTATACCAGTGCCTGTGTGGATCTATGCCTGTGTGTATCTTTGTGTATATCAGTGCCTGTGTGGATCTATGCCTGTGCGTATCTGTGTGTATACTAGTGCCTGTGTGTATCTCTGCCTGTGCGTATCTGTGTGTATACCAGTGCCTGTGTGTATCTCTGCCTGTGCGCATCTGTATGTATATCAGTGCCTGTGCGTATCTATGCCTGTGCGTATCTGTGTGTATACCAGTGCCTGTGTGTATCTATGCCTGTGCGTATCTGTATGTATATCAGTGCCTGTGTGTATCTGTGCCTGTGCGTATCTGTGTGTATACCAGTGCCTGTGTGTATCTATGCCTGTGCTTATCTGTGTGTTTACCAGTGCCTGTGTGTATCTATGCCTGTGCGTATCTGTGTGTATACCAGTGCCTGTGTGTATCTATGCCTGTGCGTATCTGTGTGTTTACCAGTGCCTGTGTGTATCTATGCCTGTGCGTATCTGTGTGTTTACCAGTGCCTGTGTGTATCTATGCCTGTGCGTATCTGTGTGTATATCTGTGCATGTGTGTATCTGTGGGCCGGATTTTGTGCTTATCCCAACAGTGGGTTTCATGGTGGGGGCGCCGGCGAATCAGGGCAGAATCACCCGCCATGGAACCCGATGCCAGGAATCTCGGTTATGATTCTCCCAGGAGCAGAATAGGCCGTCGACGGCCTTCCCACCCAAAGACCAAATAAGGGCTTCTTCCTGCTGTTGATGGGACTTACCGGTGGTGGGAGGGGCCTCTGCCACATGGGGAGGACGCCTTAAAAAACAAGGCACCCTCCCTGCAGGCTTGGGGTGGTCCCTCCTTTGTGAACAATTTGTGGCCCATGGAGGACCCCCACCAGGAACAAATGTAACCCCGGGACCCCCCTCCCCATGGACCAAACACTAACCCCCCCACACCCCACCCCCACCCTCCCTTGCCGGGGCCTTCCAGACTGACCCTGGCAACCCCGCCTCACCTACCTCTGGGCCGGGTCTGAGCCCTCTGCAGTACCGGCAATGGCCACCGGTCCCGGTGGTGCTACCAATAACGCTGAGATGCTGGCCCTCTGATTGTTTTTAAAGGAATGGGGATCATGCCTCCCTAAACTTTGACCCCAAAAGACAGGAGAATCGTTCCTGGGGTCAGAAAAAATGCAGAGGTGGGGTTCCCCTCGACTTTTCAGCCCGATGCCGGGAGCCCCTCCTCCTGCACAAAATCCAGCCCTGTGCATGTGCATCTGTGCATGGGTATCTGCGTATGCTTGTATCTGTGTGTGTGTGCATCTGTGCGTATCTGTGCATTAGATTAGATTCGATTAGAGATACAGCACTGAAACAGGCCCTTCGGCCCACCGAGTCTGTGCCGAACATCAACCACCCATTTATACTAATCCTACACTAATCCCATATTCCTACCAAACATCCCCACCTGTCCCTATATTTCCCTACCACCTACTTATACTAGTGACAATTGCTAATGGCCAATTTACCTATCAACCTGCAAGTCTTTTGGCTTGTGGGAGGAAACCGGAGCACCCGGAGAAAACCCACGCAGGCACAGGGAGACCTTGCAAACTCCACACAGGCAGTACCCAGAATTGAACCCGGGTCCCTGGAGCTGTGAGGCTGCGGTGCTAACCACTGCGCCACTGTGCCGCATGTGCATCTGCTTGTGTGTATCTGCATTTGTGTGTGGCTGCATGTGTATCTGCATGTGTGTGTACCTGTGTTCGCGTGTATTTGCGTTTGTGTGTACTTGTGCATGTGTATTTCTGCATCTGCGCGTGTGCATCTGCTTGTGTGTATTTGTGCATGTGTATCTGTTTGTGCCAGCATTTGTTGCCCATCCCTAATTGCCCTTGAGAAGGTGATGGTAAGCCATCTTCTTGAATCGCTGCAGGGCATGTGGGGTAGGTACACCCACAGTGTCATTGGAAAGGAGTTCCAGATTGTTGACCAGTGACAGTGAAGGAACGGCGATATAGTTCCAAGTCAGGATGGTGTGTGACTTGGAGGGGAACTTGCAGGTGGTGGTGTTCCCATGCATTTGCTGCCCTTGTCCTTCTAGGTGGTAGAGGTCACGGGTTTGGAAGGTGCTGTCTAAGGAGCCTTGGTGTGTTGCTGCAGTGCATCTTGTAGATGGTACACACTGCTGCCACTGTGCGTCAGTGGTGGAGGGAGTGAATGTTTATGGATGGGGTACCAATCAAGTGGGCTGCTTTGTCCTGCATGGTGTCGAGCTTCTTGAGTGTTGTTGGAGCTGCACCCATCCAGGCAAGTGGAGAGTATTCCATCACACTCCTGACTTGTGCCTTGTAGATGATGGACAGGCTTTGGGGAGTCAGGAGGTGAGTGACTCGCTGCAGAATTCCCAGCCTCTGAGCTGCTCTTGAAGCCATGGTATTTAATGGAAACTCCGAGGATGTTGATAGTGGGGGATTCAGCGATCATAATGCTGCTGAACGTCTAAGGGAGATGGTTAGATTCTCTCTTGTTGGCACTCATGTGGCGCGAATGTTGCTTGCCACTTATCAGCCCAAGCCTGCATATTGTCCAAGTCTTGCTGCATTTCTACACGGACTGCTTCAGTATCTGAGGAGTCGCAAATGGTGCTGAACATTGTGCAATCATCAGCGAACATCCCCACTTCTGACCTTATGATTGAAGGAAGGTCATTGATGAAGCAGCTGAAGATGCTTGGGCCTAGGACACCACCCTGAAGAACTCCTGCAGTGATGTCCTGGAGCTGAGATGATTGCCCTCTAACAACCACAACCATCTTCCTTTGTGCTAGGTATGACTCCAACCAGCGGAGAGTTTTCCCCCTGATTCCCATTGACCTCAGTTTTGCTAGGGCTCCTTGATGCCATACTCGGTCAAATGCTGCCTTGATGTGAAGGGCAGTCACTCTCACCTAACTGTGTGTACCTGTGTGTGTATATATCCATGGGCTGAATTTTATTCCAACAGCACAGCACTGGAAGCTGGTGCTGCTTCCGCACGAGTGACATGCAGCCGGCCCTGGATCACATGGCAGTGGCCGGTCAATTAACTGTCAGGATGTGCAGGGCCCGTCCAATTGATGAGCAAGGGCAACCATTACCTGACTCAAAGGCAGGTGCCGGCACCATCTTTAAAGGGTCCCCAGCTCTGCATGCAACGCTGCTTTGTTGCTAAAGATTGCCTCGGTAATCGTGCTTGATACTCCTGTGGTGGACATGCGCGATGCCAATATCATCACCCTCTATAAAAACAAAGGTGACCGCGGTGACTGCAACAACTACCGTGGAATCTCCCTGCTCAGCATAGTGGGGAAAGTCTTCGCTCGAGTCCCTTTAAACAGGCTCCAGAAGCTGGCCGAGCGTGTCTATCCTGAGGCACAATGTGGCTTTCGAGCAGAGAGATCGACCATTGACATGCTGTTCTCCCTTCGTCAGATACAGGAGAAATGCCGTGAACAACAGATGCCCCTCTACATTGCTTTCATTGATCTCACCAAAGCCTTTGACCTCGTCAGCAGACGTGGTCTCTTCAGACTACTAGAAAAGATTGGATGTCTACCAAAGCTACTAAGTATCATCACCTCATTCCATGACAATATGAAAGGCACAATTCAACATGGTGACTCCTCATCAGAGCCCTTTCCTATCCTGAGTGGGGTGAAACAGGGCTGTGTTCTCACACCTACACTGTTTGGGATTTTCTTCTCCCTGCTGCTTTCACACGCGTTCAAGTCCTCTGAAGAAGGAATTTTCCTCCACACAAGATCTGGTGGCAGGTTGTTCAACCTTGCCTGTCTAAGAGCAAAGTCCAAAGTACGGAAAGTCCTCATCAGGGAACTCCTCTTTGCTGACGATGCTGCATTAACATCTCACACAGAAGAGTGTCTGCAGAGTCTCATCGACAGGTTTGCGGCTGCCTGCAACGAATTTGGCCGAACCATCAGCCTCAAGAAAACGAACATCATGGGACAGGATGTCAGAAATGCTCCCTCCATCGACATCAGCGACCACGCTCTGGAAGTGGTTCAAGAGTTCACCTACCTAGGCTCAACTATCACCAGTAACCTGTCTCTAGATGCAGAAATCAACAAGCGCATGGGAAAGGCTTCCACTGCTATGTCCAGACTGGCCAAGAGAGTGTGGGAAAATGGCGCACTGACACGGAACACAAAAGTCCGAGTGTATCAAGCCTGTGTCCTCAGTACCTTGCTCTACGGCAGCGAGGCCTGGACAACATATGTCAGCCAAGAGCGACGTCTCAATTCATTCCATCTTCGCTGCCTCCGGAGAATACTTGGCATCAGGTGGCAGGACTGCATCTCCAACACAGAAGTCCTCGAGGCGGCCACCATCCCCAGCTTATACACACTACTGAGTCAGCGGCGCTTGAGATGGCTTGGCCATGTGAGCTGCATGGAAGATGGCAGGATCCCCAAAGACACATTATACAGCGAGCTCGCCACTGGTATCAGACCCTCCGGCCGTCCATGTCTCCGCTTTAAAGACGTCTGCAAACGTGACATGAAGTCCTGTGACATTGATCACAAGTCGTGGGAGTCAGTTGCCAGCGATTGCCAGAGCTGGCGGGCAGCCATAAAGGCGGGGCTAAAGTGTGGCGAGTCGAAGAGACTTAGCAGTTGGCAGGAAAAAAGACAGAAGCACAAAGGAAGAGCCAACTGTGTAACAGCCCTGACAACCAATTTTATCTGCAACACCTGTGGAAGAGTCTGTCACTCTAGAATTGGCCTTTATAGCCACTCCAGGCGCTGCTCCACACACCACTGACCACCTCCAGGCGCTTACCCATTGTCTCCCGAGACAAGGAGGTCAAAGAAGAAGAAGCAGAAGAACTCCTGTGGTTGATCTGAACGCCCCTGCACCTTGTGGCAGACCTGAAGACCTAAGGAGTGGACTGGGAAGCTGCTGCCACCATGGCAGAGAGAAGACACTGAGAGGCTCCACAGTTTAGCGATGCGTCCCTGCAGGTTCTCCTCCAGGCTGCGAAGACAAGCCGTGAGGTCCTCATACCAAGGGATGAGAAGAAGAGACTGTCCCACCTGAACATGCAAACTTGGTTAGAGATTCCCAAGGAGGTCAGCGGATGTGGTGTCACCTCGCACACTCCCCACCTCCCGAGAATGGGTGCAGTGCCACAGACGGGACAATAACCTCCATTAATCTGCCAGGATGAGTTCTCCATGCTGCTCTGCTCTTTGGGGCTTGCATGTGGCAACACGAGATGATGCACTGGCTGGGAGGGGGTGAGCAACCAGACTCTGACAAGGAAGTACAGTGGCAACAGCATATGATGCATGACTGCATCTTGGCTAGCGCCAGTCGTCTGTCCTCGCTGAGTGTTTTGTAGAGGTGTGCGGGGGGTGGGGGGGGGGTAGTTACTGTATGTTTTTGAGAGTTACTGTGTGCTTTTGTGGGTTACTGTGTGTTTTTGGGGTTACTGTGTGTTTTGGGGGGTTACTCATAGAATCATAGAGAGTCATAGAGTTATACAGCACAGGAACAGGCCCTTCGGCCCATTGTGTCTGTGCCGGCCATCAAGCACCTAACAATTTTAATCCCATTTTCCAGCACTTGACCTGTAGTCTTGTATGCTGTGGCGTTTCAAGTGCTCATCTCAATACTTCTTAAATGTTGTGAGGGTTCCTGCCTCTACCACCTCTTCAGGCAGCGCGTTCCAGATTCCAACCACCCTCTGGGTGAAATTTTTTGTCCTCAAATCCCCTCTAAACCTCCTGCCCCTTACCTTAAATCTATGTCCCCTGGTTATTGACCCCTCCGCTAAGGGAAAAAGTTTCTTCCTATATAATCTATCAATGCACCTCAGAATTTTGTGCAACTCAATCAGGTCCCCCCTCAGCCTTCTCTGCTCTAAGGAAAACAACCCTAGCCTTTTCAGTCTCTCTTCATAGCTGAAATGCTCCAGCCCAGGCAACATCCTGGTGAATCACCTCTGCACCCTCTCCAGTGCAATCACATCCTTCTTATAGTGTGGCGACCAGAACTGTACACAATACGCCAGCTGTGGCCTAACTAGAGCTTTATACAGATCCATCATAACCTCCCTGCTCTAATATGCTATGCCTCAGCTGATAAAGGCAAGTATCCCATATGATTTCCTAACCACCTTATCTACCTGTGCTGCTGCTTTCAATGATCTATGAACAAGTACACCAAGATCCCTCTGACCTTCTGTACTTCCTAGGGTCCTACCATCCATTGTATATTCCCTTGCCTTGTTAGTCCTCCCAAAATGCATCACCTCACACTTGTCAGGATTAAATTCCATTTGCCACTGCTCCGCCCATCTTACCAGCCCATCTATATCTTCCTGTAATCTAAGGCTTTCCTCCTCACTATTTACGACACCATCAATTTTCGTGTCATCTGCGAACTTACTTATTGTACCTCTTATATTCACGTCTAAATCATTAATGTACACTACAAACAGCAAGGGTCCTAGCACCGATCCCTGTGGTACAACACTGGTCACAGGCTTTCACTCGCAAGCACAACCCTTGACCATCACCCTCTGCCTCCTGCCACTAAGCTAATTTGGATCCATTTTGCCAAATTGCCCTGGATCCAAATTTTGGGGGGTTACGGTGTGTTTGGGGGGTCTTGTTGTGCATTTTGGGAGGGGATACTGTCTGTTTTTGGGGGTTACTGTGTGTTTTGGGGTGTTACTGTGTGTTTTCTGGGGGTTACTGCATGTTTTTGGGGGTTACTGTGTGCTTTGGGAGGTTACTGTGTGTTTCCTGGGAGGTTACTGTGTGTTTATGGGGTTATTTTTTTGGGGTGGTTACCGTGTGTTTTCTGGGGGTTACTGTGTGTTTTGGGGGTTACTGTGTGTTATCTGGGGGTTATTGTGTGTTTTGGGGGTTACTGTGTGTTTGGGGGGGTCTTACTGTGTGTTTTGGGAGGGGATAATGTGTGTTTTGGGGGTTACAGTGTGTTTTTGGAGGGTTACTGTGTGTTTGTGGGGGTTACTGTGTGTTTGGGGAGGGGATACTGTGTGTTTTGGGGGTTTACTTTGCGTTTTTGGGGGGTCAGTGTGTGTTTTGGGGGGTTATTGTGTGTATTGGGGGTTACTGTGTGTTCTGGGGGTTATTGTGTGTTTTGGGGGTTACTGTGTGTTTTCTGGGGGTTACTGTGTGTTATTGGGGTTATTGTGTGTTTTGGGGGTTACTGTGTGTTTTTGGGGATCTTATTGTGTGTTTTGAGGCGGGTTACTGTGTGTTTTGGGGGTTTACTGTGTGTTTTGGGGTTACAGTGTGCTTTGGGGGGCTACTGTGTGTTTTGGGGGTTACTGTGTGATTTTGGGGGGTCCTCAGTGTTTTTGGGGCGGTTACTGTGTTTTTTGGGAATACTGTGTGTTTCTGGGGGTTACTGTGTGTTTTTGGGGTTATTGTGTGTTTTGGGGGTTACTGTGTGTTTGGGGGGTCTAATTGTGTGATTTGCGTGGGGATAGTGTGTGTTTTGGGGGTTACAGTGTGTTTTTGGGGGGGGTTACTGTGTGTTTTTGGGAGTTACTGTGTGTTTGGGGGTCTTACTGTGTGTTTTTGGGGGTTTACTTTGTGTTTTTGGGGGGATAGTGTGTGTTTTGGGGGGGTTATTGTGTGTTTTGGGGGTTACTGTGTGTTTTTGCGGGGTTACTGTGTGTTTTTGGAGGTTACTGTGTGTTTTTGGGGGTTACTGTGTGTTTGGGGGGTCTTACTGTGTGTTTTGGGGGGTTTACTTTGCGTTTTTGGGGGGTTACTGTGTGTTTTGGGGGGTTACTGTGTGTTTTTGGGTTTATTGTGTGTATTGGGGGTTACTGTGTGTTTTTGGGGGTTATTGTGTGTTTTGGGGGTTACTGTGTGTTTTTGGGGTTATTGTGTGTTTTGGGGGTTACTGTGTGTTTTCTGGGGGTTACTGTGTGTTTTTGGGATTATTGTGTGTTTTGGGGGTTACTGTGTGTTGTTGGGGATCTTATTGTGCGTTTTGGGGGTTACAGTGTGTTTTGAGGCAGGTTACTGTGTGTTTTGGGGGTTTACTGTGTGTTTTGGGGTTACTGTGTTATTTTGGGGGGGTTACTGTGTATTTTGGGGTTACTGTGTGATTTTGGGGGGTCCTGAGTGTTTTTGGGGCGGTTACTGTGTTTTTTGGGATTACTGAGTAGTTTCTGGGGTACTGCGTGTTTTGGGGTGTTACTGTGTGTTTTGGGGGTTACTGTGTGTTTTGGGGGTTTACTCTGTGCTTTGAGGGTTACAGTGTGTTTTGGGGGGTTACTGTGTGTTTTCTGAGGGTTACTGTGTATTTCTGGGAGTTACTGTTTGTTATCTGGGGGTAATTGTATGTTTTAGTGGTTACTGAGTGCATTTGGTGGTTACTATGTAGAGTTTGGGTGGTCCTGAGTGCTTTTGGGGCGCTTACTGTGTTTTTTGGGATTACTGAGTAGTTTTTGGGGGTACTGCATGTTTTGGGGGATGACTGTGTGCTTTGGAGGGGTTACTGTGTGTTTTCTGGGGTTTACTGTGTGTTTGTGGGGTTTACCGTGTGTTTTGGGGGTTACTGTGTGCTTTGGGGGGTTACTGCGTGTTTCTGCGGTTTACTGTGTGCTTTGGGGGGGGGTTACTGTGTGCTTTGGGGGATTACTGCGTGTTTCTGCGGTTTACTGTGTGCTTTGGGGGGGGGTACTGTGTGTTTTGGGGTGTTACTGTGTGTTTTGGGGGTTACTGTGTGTTTTCTGAGGATTGCTGTGTGTTTTTGGGGTTACTGAGTGGTTTTAGGGTTACTATGTGGCTTTCGGGGATACTGCATGTTTTGGGGTGTCACTGTGTGTTTTCTGGGGCTTACTGTGTGTTTTGCGGGTTACTGAGTGATTTTAGGGTTACTATGTAGATTTTGGGGATACTGCATGTTTGTGGGGTTTACTGTGTGTTTCTGGGGGGTTACTGTGTGTTTTATGGGGTTACTGTGTGTTTTAGGGGGTTATTGTGTGTTTTAGTTTATTTTTATTTAGAGATACAGCACTGAAACAGGCCCTTCGGCCCACCGAGTCTGTGCCGACCATTAACCACCCATTTATACTAATCCTACACTAATCCCATATTCCTACCACATCCTCACCTGTCTCTATATTTCCCTACTACCTACCTATACTGGGGGCAATTTATAATGGCCAATTTACCTATCAACCTGCAAGTCTTTGGCATGTGGGAGGAAACCGGAGCACCCGGAGGAAACCCACGCAGACACAGGGAGAACTTGCAAACTCCACACAGGCAGTACCCAGAATTGAACCCGGGTTGCTTGAGCTGTGACGCTGCGGTGCTAACCACTAGGTTTTGTGGGGTTACTGTGTGTTTTTGGGGTTATTGTGTGTTTCTGGGGTTACTGTGTGTTTTTGGGGTTATTATTTTTGGGGGGTTACTGTGTGTTTGGGGGGGTTACTGTGTGTTTTTAGGGTTAATATTCTTGGGGGGTTACTGTGTGTTTGGGGGGTTACAGTGTGTTTTGGGGGGGTTACTGTGTGTTTTGGGGGTTACTGTGTGTTTTTGGGGGCTTACTGTGTTTTTATGGGGGTTACTGTGCCTTTTTGGGGGGCTAACTGTGTTTTTATGTGGGTTACTGTGTGTTTTTGTGGGGGTTACTGTGTGTTTTCGGGGGTTACTGTGTGTTTTGGGGGTTACTGTGTGTTTTTGGGGGCTTACTGTGTTTTTATGGGGGTTACTGTGCCTTTTTGGGGGGTTACTGTGTTTTTATGGGGGTCACTGTGTCTTTTTGGGGGGTTACTGTGTGTTTTTGGGGGTTACTGTGTGTTTTTCGGATTACTGTGTGTTTTTGGGGTTTAATGTGTGTTTTTGTGGGGGTTACTGTGTGTTTTGGGGGGTTACTGTGTGTTTTGTGGGTTACTGTGTGTTTTTGGGGGCTACTGTGTGTTTTGTGGGTTACTGTGTGTTTTTGGGAGTGACTGTGTGTTTTATGGGGAGCTACTGTGCGTTTTAGGGGTTACTGTGCGTTTTATGGGGGTTACTCTGTGTTTTGGGAGTTACTGTGTGTTTTGGGGGTTACTGTGTGTTTTCTGAGGATTACTGTGTGTTTTTGGGGTTACTGAGTGGTTTTAGGGTTACTATGTGGCTTTTGGGGATACTGCATGTTTTGGGGGGGTTTCTGTGTGCTTTGGGGTGTCACTGTGTGTTTTCTGGGGCTTACCGTGTGTTTTGGGGGTTACTGTGTGCTTGTGGGGTTTACTGTGTGTTTTGGGGGTTACTGAGTGGTTTTAGGGTTACTATGTAGATTTCGGGGATACTGCATGTTTGTGGGGTTTACTGTGTGTTTCTGGGGGGTTACTGTGTGTTTTTGAGGGTTATTGTGTGTTTTGGGGGGTTATTGTGTGTTTTAGTTTATTTTTATTTAGAGATACAGCACTGAAACAGGCCCTTCGGCCCACCGAGTCTGTGCCGACCATTAACCACCCATTTATACTAATCCTACACTAATCCCATATTCCTACCACATCCTCACCTGTCTCTATATTTCCCTACTACCTACCTATACTGGGGGCAATTTATAATGGCCAATTTACCTATCAACCTGCAAGTCTTTGGCATGTGGGAGGAAACCGGAGCACCCGGAGGAAACCCACGCAGACACAGGGAGAACTTGCAAACTCCGCACAGGCAGTACCCAGAATTGAACCTGGGTCGCTGGAGCTGTGAGGCTGCGGTGCTAACGACTATGTTTTGTGGGGTTACTGTGTGTGTTTGGTGTAATTGTGTGTTTTGGGGGTTACTGTGTGTGTTTGGGGTTATTATATTTGGGGCGATTACTGTGTGTTTGAGGGGTTATTATTTTTGGGGAGGCTACTATGTGTTTGGGGGGTTACTGTGTGTTTTGGGGGTTACTGTGCCTTTTTGGGGGGTTACTGTGTGTTTTGGGGGTTACTGTGTGTTTTTGGGGGCTTACTGTGTTTTTATGGGGATTACTGTGCCTTTTTGGGGGGTTACTGTGTTTTTATGGGGGTTACTGTGCCTTTTTCGGGGCTAACTGTGTGTTTTTGGGGGTTACTGTGTGTTTTTCAGATTACTGTGTGGTTTTGGGGTTTAATGTGTGTTTTTGTGGGGGTTACTGTGTGTTTTGGGGGGTTACTGTGTGTTTTGGGGGTTACTGTGCATCTGGGCATTACTGTGCGTTTTCGGGGGTTACTGTGTGTTTTGGGGGTTACTGTGTGTTTTTTGGGGCTTACTGTGTTTTTATGGGGGTTACTGTGCCTTTTTGGGGGGTTACTGTGTTTTTATGGGGGTTACTGTGCGTTTTCGGGGGTTACTATGTGTTTTGGGGGTTACTGTGTGTTTTTGGGGGTTACTGTGTTTTTATGGGGCTTACTGTGTGTTTTTGGGGGGTTACTGTGTTTTTATGGGGGTTTCTGTGTGTTTTTCAGATTACTGTGTGTTTTTGGGGTTTAATGTGTGTTTTTGTTGGGGTTACTGTGTGCTTTGGGGGGTTACTGTGTGTTTTGGGGGTTATTGTGTGTTTTGGGAGTTACTGTGTGTTTCTGGGGGGCTACTGTGCGTGTTATGGGGGGTTACTGTGTGCTTCTGGGGGTTACTGTGTGTTTTTGGGTGTTACTGTGTGTTTTATGGGGGTTACTGTGTGTTTTTGGGTGTTACTGTGTGTTTTATGGGGGTTACTGTGTGTTTTTGGGGGTTAGTGTGTGTTTTATGGGGGTTACTGTGTGTTTTGGGGGTTACTGTGTGTTTTTGGGGGTTAGTGTGTGTTTTATGGGGGTTACTGTGTGTTTATGGGAGTTACTGTGTGTTTTGGGGGTTACTGAGTGGTTTTAGGGTTACTATGTAGATTTCGGGGATACTGCATGTTTGTGGGGTTTACTGTGTGTTCCTGGGGGGTTACTGTGTGTTTTATGGGGTTATTGTGTGTTTTTGAGCGTTACTGTGTGAATCTGGGGGTTACTGTGTGTTTTGGGAGGTTATTGTGTGTTTTAGTTTATTTTTATTTAGAGATACAGCACTGAAACAGGCCCTTCGGCCCACCGAGTCTGTGCCGACCATTAACCACCCATTTATACTAATCCTACACTAATCCCATATTCCTACCACATCCTCACCTGTCTCTATATTTCCCTACTACCTACCTATACTGGGGGCAATTTATAATGGCCAATTTACCTATCAACCTGCAAGTCTTTGGCTTTGGGAGGAAACTGGAGCACCCGGAGAAAACCCATGCAGACACAGGGAGAACTTGCAAACTCCACACAGGCAGTACCCAGAATTGAACCTGGGTTGCTGGAGCTGTGAGGCTGCGGTGCTAACGACTATGTTTTGTGGGGTTACTGTGTGTTTTTGGGGTTATTGTGTGTTTTTGGGGTTACTGTGTGTTTTTGGGGTTATTATTTCTTGGGGGGTTACTGTGCCTTTTTGGGGGGTTACTATGTGTTTTGGAGGTTATTATTTTTTGGGGGGTTACTGTGTGTTTGGGGGGTTACTGTGTGTTTTGGGGGGTTACTGTGTGTTTTGGGGGTTACTGTGCTTCTGGGCGTTACTGTGCGTTTTCGGGAGTTACTGTGTGTTTTGGGGGTTACTGTGTGTTTTTGGGGGCTTACTATGTTTTTATGGGGGTTACTGTGCCTTTTTGGGTGTTACTGTGATTTTATGGGGGTTACTGTGCCTCTTTGGGGGGTTACTGTGTGTTTTTGGTGGTTACTGTGTGTTTTTCGGATTACTGTGTGTTTTTGGGGCTTCATGTGTGTTTTTCTGGGGGTTACTGTGTGTTTTGGGGGTTACTGTGTGTTTTTGGGAGTTAGTGTG
This sequence comes from Heterodontus francisci, assembly GCF_036365525.1. Taxonomy (NCBI): domain Eukaryota; kingdom Metazoa; phylum Chordata; class Chondrichthyes; order Heterodontiformes; family Heterodontidae; genus Heterodontus; species Heterodontus francisci. The sequence goes on along the minus strand of NC_090378.1, from coordinate 126,127,253 downwards.
TGTTTTATGGGGGTTATTGTGTGTTTCTGGGGGGCTACTGTGTGTTTTTAGGGGTTACTGTGTGTTTTTGGGGGTTTACCTTGTGTGTTTTGGGAGTTACTGTGTGTTTCTAGGGTGTTACTGTGTGCTTCTGGGCGTTACTATGTGTTTTTGGGGGTTACTGTGTGTTTTATGGGGGTTACTGTGTGTTTAGGGGGTTACTCTGTGTTTTATGGGGGTTACTGTGTGTTTTGGGAATTACTGCGTGTTTTTGGGGGGTTACTGTGTGTTTTTGAGGGTTACTGTGTGTTTTTGGGGGTTACTGCATGTTTTTGGGGGTTTACTGTTTGTGGTTGGGAGTTACTGTGTGTGTTTGGGGGGTTACTGTGTGTTTTTGGGCGTTACTGTGTGTGTTTGGGGGGTTACTGTGTTTTTGGGCGTTACTGTGTGTTTTTGGGGGGTTACTGTGTGTTTCTGGGGGTACTGTGTGTTTTGGGAGTTACTGTGTGTTTTGGGGGGTTAGTGTGTGTGTTTGGGGTGTTACTGTGTGGTTTTGGGGGTTTACTGTGTGTTTTTGGGGGTTACTATGTGGTTTGGGGGTTAGTGTGTGTTTTTGGGCGATTACTGTGTGTTTTTGAGGGTTACTGTGTGTTTTTGGGGGTTACTGCGTGTTTTTGGGGGTTACTGCATGTTTTTAGGGTTATTGTGTGTTTTGGGGGTTACTGTGTGTTTTGGGAGTTACTGTGTGTTTTTGGGAGTTACTGTGTGTTTTTGGGGGTTACTGCGTGTTTTTGGGGGTTACTGCATGTTTTTAGGGTTATTGTGTGTTTTGGGGGTTACTGTGTGTTTTGGGGGTTACTGTGTGTTTTATGGGGGTTACTGTGTGTTTAGGGGGTTACTCTGTGTTTTATGGGGGTTACTGTGTGTTTTGGGAATTACTGCGTGTTTTTGGGGGGTTACTGTGTGTTTTTGGGGGTTACTGTGTGTTTTTGGGGGTTACTGCATGTTTTTGGGGGTTTACTGTTTGTGGTTGGGATTTACTGTGTGTGTTTTTGGGGTTATTGTGTGATTTAGGGGTTACTGTGTGTTTTTGGGGGTTACTGTGTGTTTTGGGAGTTACTGTGTGTTTTTGGGGGTTACTGTGTGTTTTTAGGGTTATTGTGTGTTTTGGGGGTTACTGTGTGTTTTGGGAGTTACTGTGTGTTTTTGGGAGTTACTGTGTGTTTTTGGGGGTTACTGCGTGTTTTTGGGGGTTACTGCATGTTTTTAGGGTTATTGTGTGTTTTGGGGGTTACTGTGTGTTTTGGGGGTTACTGTGTGTTTTATGGGGGTTACTGTGTGTTTAGGGGGTTACTCTGTGTTTTATGGGGGTTACTGTGTGTTTGGGAATTACTGCGTGTTTTTGGGGGGTTACTGTGTGTTTTTGAGGGTTACTGTGTGTTTTTGGGGGTTACTGCATGTTTTTGGGGGTTTACTGTTTGTGGTTGGGATTTACTGTGTGTGTTTTTGGGGTTATTGTGTGATTTAGGGGTTACTGTGTGTTTTTGGGGGGTTACTGCGTGTTTTTGGGGGTTACTGTGCATTACTGGGGGTAACTGTGTGTTTCTGGGGGTTACTGTGTGTTTTGGGAGTTACTGTGTGTTTTTGGGGGTTACTGCGTGTTTTTGGGGGTTACTGCATGTTTTTAGGGTTATTGTGTGTTTTGGGGGTTACTGTGTGTTTTGGGAGTTACTGTGTGTTTTTGGGGGTTACTGCGTGTTTTTGGGGGTTACTGCATGTTTTTAGGGTTATTGTGTGTTTTGGGGGTTACTGTGTGTTTTGGAGTTACTGTGAGTTTCTGGGGGGTTACTGTGTGCTTCTGGGGGTTACTGTGTGTTTTTGGGTGTTACTGTGTGTTTTGAGGTGTTAGTGTGTGTTCTATGGGGGTTACTGTGTGTTTTGGGAGTTACTGTGTGTTTTGGGGGGTTTACTGTGTGTTTTTGAGGGTTACTGTGTGTTTCTGGGGGCTACTATGTGTTTTTGGGGGTTACTGTGTGTTTTTGGGGGTTACTGTGTGTTTTATGTGGTTACTGTTTGTTTTCGGAGTTACTATGTGTTTTTGGGGGTTTACCTTGTGTTTTTGAGCGTTACTGTGTGTTTCTGGGGGTTACTATGTGTTTTTGGGGGTTTACTGTGTGTTTTTGGGAGTTACTGTGTGTGTGTTTGGGGGGGTTACTGTGTGTTTTTGGGAGTTACTGTGTGTGCTTGTGGGGTTACTGTGTGCTTGTGGGGTTTACTGTGTGTTTTGGGGGTTACTGAGTTGTTTTAGGGTTACTATGTAGATTTCGCGGATACTGCATGTTTGTGGGGTTTACTGTGTGTTTCTGGTGGGTTACTGTGTGTTTTGTGGGGTTATTGTGTGTTTTTGAGGGTTACTGTGTGAATCTGGGGGTTACTGTGTGTTTTATGGGGTTATTGTGTGTTTTGGGGGGTTATTGTGTGTTTTAGTTTATTTTTATTTAGAGATACAGCACTAAAACAGGCCCTTCGGACCACCGAGTCTGTGCCAACCATCAACCACCCATTTATACTAATCCTACACTAATCCCATATTCCTACCACATCCTCACCTGTCTCTATATTTCCCTACTACCTACCTATACTAGGGGCAATTTACAATGGCCAATTTACCTATCAACCTGCAAGTCTTTGGCATGTGGGAGGAAACCGGAGCACCCGGAGGAAAACCACACAGACACAGGGAGAACTTGCAAACTCCGCACAGGCAGTACCCAGAATTGAACCTGGGTCGCTGGAGCTGTGAGGCTGCGGTGCTAACGACTATGTTTTGTGGGGTTACTGTGTGTGTTTGGTGTAATTGTGTGTTTTGGGGGTTACTGTGTGTTTTTGGGGTTATTATATTTGGGGCGATTACTGTGTGTTTGGGGTTACTGTGTGTTTTGGGGGTTATAATTTTTGGGGGTTACTGTGTGTTTGGGAGGGTTACTGTGTATTTTGGGGGTTACTGTGTGTTTTGGGGGGTTACTGTGTGTTTTGGGGGTTACTGTGTATTTTCTGGGGGTTACTGTGTGTTTTTTTGTGTTTTACTGTGTTTTTTGGGGTTATTGTATGTTTTGGGGTTTACTGTGTGTTTTGGGGGGTTACTTTATGTTTTATGGTTGTTCCTGTGTGTTTGGGAGTTACTGTGTATTTTATGGGGGTTACTGTGTGTTTCGGGGGTTGCTGTGTGTTTTTGGCGGTTACTGTGCATTTCTGCGGTTAACTGTGTGTTTTCTGGGGGTTACTGTGTGTTTCTGGGGGGTTACTGCGTGTTTTTGGGGGTTGCTGTGCATTTCAGGGGGTACCTGTGTGTTTTCTGGGATTTACGATGTGTTTTTGGGGTTATTGCATGTTTTTGGGGTTACTGTGTGTTTTGGGAGTTACTGTGTGTTTTTGGGGGTTACTGTGTGTTTTGGGGGTTATTGTGTGTTTGGGGGGTTTACTGCATGTTTTCTGTGGTTTACTGTGTGTTTTGGGTGTTATTGTGTGTTTTGGGGGTTACTGTGTGTGTTTGGGGGGGTTACTGTGTGTTTTGAGAGTTACGGGGTGTTTTGGGGGGTTACTATGTGTTTTGGGGGTTATTGTGTGTTTTGGGAGTTACTGTGTGTTTTGGAGGTTACTGTGTGTTTTGGGAGCTACTGTGTGTTTTGGGGGTTACTGTGTGTTTTGGGAGTTACTGTGTGTTTTTGGGGGTTACTGTGTGTTTTCTGTGGTTTACTGTGTGTTTTTGGGGTTATTGTGTGTTTTGGGAGTTACAGTGTGTTTTTGGGGGATACTGTGTGTTTGGGGGGTTACTGTGTTTTTTGGGAGTTACTGTGTGTTTTTGGGGGTTACTGTGTGTTTTATGGGGGTTATTGTGTGTTTTGGGAGTTACTGTGTGTTTCTGGGGGGTTACTGGGTGTTTTTGGGGGTTACTATGTGTTCTTGGGAGTTACTGTGTGTTTCTGGGGGCTACTGTGTGTTTTTAGGGGTTACTGTGTGTTTTTGGGGGTTTACCTTGTGTGTTTTGGGAGTTACTGTGTGTTTCTAGGGTGTTACTGTGTGCTTCTGGGCGTTACTATGTGTTTTTAGGGGTTACTGTGTGTTTTATGGGGGTTACTGTGTGTTTAGGGGGTTACTCTGTGTTTTATGGGGGTTACTGTGTGTTTTGGGAATTACTGTGTGTTTTTGGGGGTTACTGCATGTTTTTGGGGGTTTACTGTTTGTGGTTGGGAGTTACTGTGTGTGTTTGGGGGGTTACTGTGTGTTTTTGGGCGTTACTGTGTGTGTTTGGGGGGTTACTGTGTTTTTGGGCGTTACTGTGTGTTTTTGGGGGGTTACTGTGTGTTTCTGGGGGTACTGTGTGTTTTGGGAGTTACTGTGTGTTTTGGGGGGTTAGTGTGTGTGTTTGGGGTGTTACTGTGTGGTTTTGGGGGTTTACTGTGTGTTTTTGGGGGTTACTATGTGGTTTGGGGGTTAGTGTGTGTTTTTGGGCGATTACTGTGTGTTTTTGAGGGTTACTGTGTGTTTTTGAGGGTTACTGTGTGTTTTTGGGGGTTACTGCATGTTTTTAGGGTTATTGTGTGTTTTGGGGGTTACTGTGTGTTTTGGGAGTTACTGTGTGTTTTTGGGAGTTACTGTGTGTTTTTGGGGGTTACTGCGTGTTTTTGGGGGTTACTGCATGTTTTTAGGGTTATTGTGTGTTTTGGGGGTTACTGTGTGTTTTGGGGGTTACTGTGTGTTTTATGGGGGTTACTCTGTGTTTTATGGGGGTTACTGTGTGTTTTGGGAATTACTGCATGTTTTTGGGGGGTTACTGTGTGTTTTTGAGGGTTACTGTGTGTTTTTGGGGTTACTGCATGTTTTTGGGGGTTTACTGTTTGTGGTTGGGATTTACTGTGTGTGTTTTGGGGTTATTGTGTGATTTAGGGGTTACTGTGTGTTTTTGGAGGTTACTGTGTGTTTTGGGAGTTACTGTGTGTTTTTGGGGGTTACTGTGTGTTTTTAGGGTTATTGTGTGTTTTGGGGGTTACTGTGTGTTTTGGGGGGTTACTTTATGTTTTATGGTTGTTCCTGTGTGTTTGGGAGTTACTGTGTATTTTATGGGGGTTACTGTGTGTTTCGGGGGTTGCTGTGTGTTTTTGGCGGTTACTGTGCATTTCTGCGGTTAACTGTGTGTTTTCTGGGGGTTACTGTGTGTTTCTGGGGGGTTACTGCGTGTTTTTGGGGGTTGCTGTGCATTTCAGGGGGTACCTGTGTGTTTTCTGGGATTTACGATGTGTTTTTGGGGTTATTGCATGTTTTTGGGGTTACTGTGTGTTTTGGGAGTTACTGTGTGTTTTTGGGGGTTACTGTGTGTTTTGGGGGTTATTGTGTGTTTGGGGGGTTTACTGCATGTTTTCTGTGGTTTACTGTGTGTTTTGGGTGTTATTGTGTGTTTTGGGGGTTACTGTGTGTGTTTGGGGGGGTTACTGTGTGTTTTGAGAGTTACGGGGTGTTTTGGGGGGTTACTATGTGTTTTGGGGGTTATTGTGTGTTTTGGGAGTTACTGTGTGTTTTGGAGGTTACTGTGTGTTTTGGGAGCTACTGTGTGTTTTGGGGGTTACTGTGTGTTTTGGGAGTTACTGTGTGTTTTTGGGGGTTACTGTGTGTTTTCTGTGGTTTACTGTGTGTTTTTGGGGTTATTGTGTGTTTTGGGAGTTACAGTGTGTTTTTGGGGGATACTGTGTGTTTGGGGGGTTACTGTGTTTTTTGGGAGTTACTGTGTGTTTTGGGGGGTTACTGTGTGTTTTATGGGGGTTATTGTGTGTTTTGGGAGTTACTGTGTGTTTCTGGGGGGTTACTGGGTGTTTTTGGGGGTTACTATGTGTTCTTGGGAGTTACTGTGTGTTTCTGGGGGGCTACTGTGTGTTTTTAGGGGTTACTGTGTGTTTTTGGGGGTTTACCTTGTGTGTTTTGGGAGTTACTGTGTGTTTCTAGGGTGTTACTGTGTGCTTCTGGGCGTTACTATGTGTTTTTAGGGGTTACTGTGTGTTTTATGGGGGTTACTGTGTGTTTAGGGGGTTACTCTGTGTTTTATGGGGGTTACTGTGTGTTTTGGGAATTACTGTGTGTTTTTGGGGGTTACTGCATGTTTTTGGGGTTTACTGTTTGTGGTTGGGAGTTACTGTGTGTGTTTGGGGGGTTACTGTGTGTTTTTGGGCGTTACTGTGTGTGTTTGGGGGGTTACTGTGTTTTTGGGCGTTACTGTGTGTTTTTGGGGGGTTACTGTGTGTTTCTGGGGGTACTGTGTGTTTTGGGAGTTACTGTGTGTTTTGGGGGGTTAGTGTGTGTGTTTGGGGTGTTACTGTGTGGTTTTGGGGGTTTACTGTGTGTTTTTGGGGGTTACTATGTGGTTTGGGGGTTAGTGTGTGTTTTTGGGCGATTACTGTGTGTTTTTGAGGGTTACTGTGTGTTTTTGAGGGTTACTGTGTGTTTTTGGGGGTTACTGCATGTTTTTAGGGTTATTGTGTGTTTTGGGGGTTACTGTGTGTTTTGGGAGTTACTGTGTGTTTTTGGGAGTTACTGTGTGTTTTTGGGGGTTACTGCGTGTTTTTGGGGGTTACTGCATGTTTTTAGGGTTATTGTGTGTTTTGGGGGTTACTGTGTGTTTTGGGGGTTACTGTGTGTTTTATGGGGGTTACTCTGTGTTTTATGGGGGTTACTGTGTGTTTTGGGAATTACTGCATGTTTTTGGGGGGTTACTGTGTGTTTTTGAGGGTTACTGTGTGTTTTTGGGGGTTACTGCATGTTTTTGGGGGTTTACTGTTTGTGGTTGGGATTTACTGTGTGTGTTTTGGGGTTATTGTGTGATTTAGGGGTTACTGTGTGTTTTTGGAGGTTACTGTGTGTTTTGGGAGTTACTGTGTGTTTTTGGGGGTTACTGTGTGTTTTTAGGGTTATTGTGTGTTTTGGGGGTTACTGTGTGTTTTGGGAGTTACTGGTGTGTTTTTGGGAGTTACTGTGTGTTTTTGGGGGGTTACTGCGTGTTTTTGGGGTTACTGTGCATTACTGGGGTAACTGTGTGTTTTTGGGGGTTACTGTGTGTTTTGGGAGTTACTGTGTGTTTTTGGGGGTTACTGCGTGTTTTTGGGGGTTACTGCATGTTTTTAGGGTTATTGTGTGTTTTGGGGGTTACTGTGTGTTTTGGGAGTTACTGTGTGTTTTTGGGGGTTACTGCGTGTTTTTGGGGGTTACTGCATGTTTTTGGGGTTACTGCATGTTTTTAGGGTTATTGTGTGTTTTGGGAGTTACTGTGTGTTTTGAGGGGTTACTGTGTGTTCTATGGGGGTTACAGTGTGTTTTGGGAGTTACTGTGTGTTTTTGGGGGTTTACTGTGTGTTTTTGAGGGTTACTGTGTGTTTCTGGGGGTTACTATGTGTTTTTGGGGGTTACTGTGTGTTTCTGGGGGTTACTATGTGTTTTTGGGGGTTACTGTGTGTTTATGTGGTTACTGTTTGTTTTCGGAGTTACTATGTGTTTTTGGGGGTTTACCTTGTGTTTTTGAGCGTTACTGTGTGTTTCTGGGGGCTACTATGTGTTTTTGGGGGTTACTGTGTGTTTTTGGGGGTTACTGTGTGTTTTATGTGGTTACTGTTTGTTTTCGGAGTTACTATGTGTTTCTGGGGGCTACTATGTGTTTTTGGGGGTTACTGTGTGTTTTTGAGGGTTACTGTGTGTTTCTGGGGGCTACTATGTGTTTTTGGGGGTTTACCTTGTGTTTTTGAGCGTTACTGTGTGTTTCTGGGGGTTACTATGTGTTTTTGGGGGTTTACCTTGTGTTTTTGAGCGTTACTGTGTGTTTCTGGGGGCTACTATGTGTTTTTGGGGGTTACTGTGTGTTTTTGGGGGTTACTGTGTGTTTTATGTGGTTACTGTTTGTTTTCGGAGTTACTATGTGTTTCTGGGGGCTACTATGTGTTTTTGGGGGTTACTGTGTGTTTTTGAGGGTTACTGTGTGTTTCTGGGGGCTACTATGTGTTTTTGGGGGTTTACCTTGTGTTTTTGAGCGTTACTGTGTGTTTCTGGGGGTTACTATGTGTTTTTGGGGGTTTACTGTGTGTTTTTGGGAGTTACTGTGTGTGTGTTTGGGGGGTTACTGTGTGTTTTTGGGAGTTACTGTGTGTGTTTGGGGGGTTACTGTGTGCTTATGTGGTTTACTGTGTGTTTTGGGGTTACTGAGTTGTTTTAGGGTTACTATGTAGATTTCGGGGATATTGCATGTTTGTGGGGTTTACTGTGTGTTTCTGGTGGGTTACTGTGTGTTTTGTGGGGTTATTGTGTGTTTTTGAGGGTTACTGTGTGAATCTGGGGGTTACTGTGTGTTTTATGGGGTTATTGTGTGTTTTGGGGGTTATTGTGTGTTTTAGTTTATTTTTATTTAGAGATACAGCACTAAAACAGGCCCTTCGGCCCACCGAGTCTGTGCCAACCATCAACTAGCCTTTATACTAATCCTACACTAATCCCATATTCCTACCACATCCTCACCTGTCTCTATATTTCCCTACTACCTACCTATACTAGGGGCAATTTACAATGGCCAATTTACCTATCAACCTGCAAGTCTTTGGCTTTGGGAGGAAACTGGAGCACCCGGAGGAAAACCACGCAGACACAGGGAGAACTTGCAAACTCCACACAGGCAGTACCCAGAACTGAACCCGGGTCACTGGAGCTGTGAGGCTGCGGTGCTAACGACTATGTTTTGTGGGGTTACTGTGTGTGTTTGGTGTAATTGTGTGTTTTGGGGGTTACTGTGTGTTTTTGGGGTTATTATATTTGGGGCGATTACTGTGTGTTTGGGGTTACTGTGTGTTTTGGGGGTTATTATTTTTGGGGGTTACTGTGTGTTTGGGAGGGTTACTGTGTATTTTGGGGGTTACTGTGTGTTTTGGGGGGTTACTGTGTGTTTTGGGGGTTACTGTGTATTTTCTGGGGGTTACTGTTTGTTTTTTGTGTTTTACTGTGTTTTTTTGGGGTTATTGTATGTTTTGGGGTTTACTGTGTGTTTTGGGGGGTTACTTTGTGTTTTATGGTTGTTCCTGTGTGTTTGGGAGTTACTGTGTATTTTATGGGGGTTACTGTGTGTTTCGGGGGTTGCTGTGTGTTTTTGGCGGTTACTGTGCATTTCTGGGGTTAACTGTGTGTTTTCTGGGGGTTACTGTGTGTTTCTGGGGGGTTACTGCGTGTTTTTGGGGGTTGCTGTGCATTTCAGGGGGTACCTGTGTGTTTTCTGGGATTTACGATGTGTTTTTGGGGTTATTGCATGTTTTTGGGGTTACTGTGTGTTTTGGGAGTTACTGTGTGTTTTTGGGGGTTACTGTGTGTTTTGGGGGTTATTGTGTGTTTGGGGGGTTTACTGCATGTTTTCTGTGGTTTACTGTGTGTTTTGGGTGTTATTGTGTGTTTTGGGGGTTACTGTGTGTGTTTGGGGGGTTACTGTGTGTTTTGAGAGTTACGGGGTGTTTTGGGGGGTTACTATGTGTTTTGGGGTTATTGTGTGTTTTGGGAGTTACTGTGTGTGTTTGGGGGGTTACTGTGTGTTTTTGGGGTTACTGTGTGTTTTGGGAGTTACTGTGTGTTTTGGAGGTTACTGTGTGTTTTGGGAGCTACTGTGTGTTTTTGGGGTTACTGTGTGTTTTCTGTGGTTTACTGTGTGTTTTTGGGGTTATTGTGTGTTTTGGGATTTACAGTGTGTTTTTGGGGGGATACTGTGTGTTTGGGGGGTTATTGTGTTTTTTGGGAGTTACTGTGTGTTTTTGGGGGTTACTGTGTGTTTTATGGGGGTTATTGTGTGTTTTGGGAGTTACTGTGTGTTTCTGGGGGGTTACTGGGTGTTTTTGGGGGTTACTATGTGTTCTTGGGAGTTACTGTGTGTTTCTGGGGGGCTACTGTGTGTTTTTAGGGGTTACTGTGTGTTTTTGGGGGTTTACCTTGTGTGTTTTGGGAGTTACTGTGTGTTTCTAGGGTGTTACTGTGTGCTTCTGGGGGTTACTATGTGTTTTTGGGGGTTACTGTGTGTTTTATGGGGGTTACTGTGTGTTTAGGGGGTTACTCTGTGTTTTATGGGGGTTACTGTGTGTTTTGGGAATTACTGCGTGTTTTTGGGGGGTTACTGTGTGTTTTTGAGGGTTACTGTGTGTTTCTGGGGGTTACTATGTGTTTTTGGGGGTTTACTGTTTGTGGTTGGGAGTTACTGTGTGTGTTTGGGGGGTTACTGTGTGTTTTTGGGCGTTACTGTGTGTTTTTGGGGGGTTACTGTGTGTTTCTGGGGGGTACTGTGTGTTTTGGGATTTACTGTGTGTTTTGGGGGGTTAGTGTGTGTGTTTGGGGTGTTACTGTGTGGTTTTGGGGGTTTACTGTGTGTTTTTGGGGGTTACTGTGTGGTTTGGGGGTTAGTGTGTGTTTTTGGGCGATTACTGTGTGTTTTTGGGGGTTACTGTGGGTTTTTGGGGGTTACTGCATGTTTTTGGGGGTTTACTGTTTGTGGTTGGGATTTACTGTGTGTGTTTTGGGGTTATTGTGTGATTTAGGGGTTACTGTGTGTTTTTGGAGGTTACTGTGTGTTTTGGGAGTTACTGTGTGTTTTTGGGGGTTACTGTGTGTTTTTAGGGTTATTGTGTGTTTTGGGGGTTACTGTGTGTTTTGGGAGTTACTGTGTGTTTTTGGGAGTTACTGTGTGTTTTTGGGGGGTTACTGCGTGTTTTTGGGGGTTACTGTGCATTACTGGGGGTAACTGTGTGTTTTTGGGGGTTACTGTGTGTTTTGGGAGTTACTGTGTGTTTTTGGGGGTTACTGCGTGTTTTTGGGGGTTACTGCATGTTTTTAGGGTTATTGTGTGTTTTGGGGGTTACTGTGTGTTTTGGGAGTTACTGTGTGTTTTTGGGGGTTACTGCGTGTTTTTGGGGGTTACTGCATGTTTTTAGGGTTATTGTGTGTTTTGGGGGTTACTGTGTGTTTTGGGAGTTACTGTGTGTTTTGAGGGGTTAGTGTGTGTTCTATGGGGGTTACTGTGTGTTTTGGGAGTTACTGTGTGTTTTTGGGGGTTTACTGTGTGTTTTTGAGGGTTACTGTGTGTTTCTGGGGGTTACTATGTGTTTTTGGGGGTTACTGTGTGTTTATGTGGTTACTGTTTGTTTTCGGAGTTACTATGTGTTTTTGGGGGTTTACCTTGTGTTTTTGAGGGTTACTGTGTGTTTTTGGGGGTTACTGCGTGTTTTTGGGGGTTACTGCATGTTTTTAGGGTTATTGTGTGTTTTGGGGGTTACTGTGTGTTTTGGGAGTTACTGTGTGTTTTGAGGGGTTAGTGTGTGTTCTATGGGGGTTACTGTGTGTTTTGGGAGTTACTGTGTGTTTTTGGGGGTTTACTGTGTGTTTTTGAGGGTTACTGTGTGTTTCTGGGGGTTACTATGTGTTTTTGGGGGTTACTGTGTGTTTATGTGGTTACTGTTTGTTTTCGGAGTTACTATGTGTTTTTGGGGGTTTACCTTGTGTTTTTGAGGGTTACTGTGTGTTTCTGGGGGTTACTATGTGTTTTTGGGGGTTACTGTGTGTTTCTGGGGGTTACTATGTGTTTTTGGGGGTTACTGTGTGTTTATGTGGTTACTGTTTGTTTTCGGAGTTACTATGTGTTTTTGGGGGTTTACCTTGTGTTTTTGAGCGTTACTGTGTGTTTCTGGGGGTTACTATGTGTTTTTGGGTGTTACTGTGTGTTTTGAGGGGTTAGTGTGTGTTCTATGGGGGTTACTGTGTGTTTTGGGAGTTACTGTGTGTTTTGGGGGGTTTACTGTGTGTTTTTGAGGGTTACTGTGTGTTTCTGGGGGCTACTATGTGTTTTTGGGGGTTACTGTGTGTTTTTGGGGGTTACTGTGTGTTTTATGTGGTTACTGTTTGTTTTCGGAGTTACTATGTGTTTTTGGGGGTTTACCTTGTGTTTTTGAGCGTTACTGTGTGTTTCTGGGGGTTACTATGTGTTTTTGGGGGTTTACTGTGTGTTTTTGGGAGTTACTGTGTGTGTTTGGGGGGTTACTGTCTGCTTATGTGGTTTACTGTGTGTTTTGGGGTTACTGAGTTGTTTTAGGGTTACTATGTAGATTTCGGGGATATTGCATGTTTGTGGGGTTTACTGTGTGTTTCTGGTGGGTTACTGTGTGTTTTGTGGGGTTATTGTGTGTTTTTGAGGGTTACTGTGTGAATCTGGGGGTTACTGTGTGTTTTATGGGGTTATTGTGTGTTTTGGGGGTTATTGTGTGTTTTAGTTTATTTTTATTTAGAGATACAGCACTAAAACAGGCCCTTCGGCCCACCGAGTCTGTGCCAACCATCAACTAGCCTTTATACTAATCCTACACTAATCCCATATTCCTACCACATCCTCACCTGTCTCTATATTTCCCTACTACCTACCTATACTAGGGGCAATTTACAATGGCCAATTTACCTATCAACCTGCAAGTCTTTGGCTTTGGGAGGAAACTGGAGCACCCGGAGGAAAACCACGCAGACACAGGGAGAACTTGCAAACTCCACACAGGCAGTACCCAGAACTGAACCCGGGTCACTGGAGCTGTGAGGCTGCGGTGCTAACGACTATGTTTTGTGGGGTTACTGTGTGTGTTTGGTGTAATTGTGTGTTTTGGGGGTTACTGTGTGTTTTTGGGGTTATTATATTTGGGGCGATTACTGTGTGTTTGGGGTTACTGTGTGTTTTGGGGGTTATTATTTTTGGGGGTTACTGTGTGTTTGGGAGGGTTACTGTGTATTTTGGGGGTTACTGTGTGTTTTGGGGGGTTACTGTGTGTTTTGGGGGTTACTGTGTATTTTCTGGGGGTTACTGTTTGTTTTTTGTGTTTTACTGTGTTTTTTTGGGGTTATTGTATGTTTTGGGGTTTACTGTGTGTTTTGGGGGGTTACTTTGTGTTTTATGGTTGTTCCTGTGTGTTTGGGAGTTACTGTGTATTTTATGGGGGTTACTGTGTGTTTCGGGGGTTGCTGTGTGTTTTTGGCGGTTACTGTGCATTTCTGGGGTTAACTGTGTGTTTTCTGGGGGTTACTGTGTGTTTCTGGGGGGTTACTGCGTGTTTTTGGGGGTTGCTGTGCATTTCAGGGGGTACCTGTGTGTTTTCTGGGATTTACGATGTGTTTTTGGGGTTATTGCATGTTTTTGGGGTTACTGTGTGTTTTGGGAGTTACTGTGTGTTTTTGGGGGTTACTGTGTGTTTTGGGGGTTATTGTGTGTTTGGGGGGTTTACTGCATGTTTTCTGTGGTTTACTGTGTGTTTTGGGTGTTATTGTGTGTTTTGGGGGTTACTGTGTGTGTTTGGGGGGTTACTGTGTGTTTTGAGAGTTACGGGGTGTTTTGGGGGGTTACTATGTGTTTTTGGGGTTATTGTGTGTTTTGGGAGTTACTGTGTGTGTTTGGGGGGTTACTGTGTGTTTTTGGGGTTACTGTGTGTTTTGGGAGTTACTGTGTGTTTTGGAGGTTACTGTGTGTTTTGGGAGCTACTGTGTGTTTTTGGGGGTTACTGTGTGTTTTCTGTGGTTTACTGTGTGTTTTTGGGGTTATTGTGTGTTTTGGGATTTACAGTGTGTTTTTGGGGGGATACTGTGTGTTTGGGGGGTTATTGTGTTTTTTGGGAGTTACTGTGTGTTTTTGGGGGTTACTGTGTGTTTTATGGGGTTATTGTGTGTTTTGGGAGTTACTGTGTGTTTCTGGGGGGTTACTGGGTGTTTTTGGGGGTTACTATGTGTTCTTGGGAGTTACTGTGTGTTTCTGGGGGGCTACTGTGTGTTTTTAGGGGTTACTGTGTGTTTTTGGGGGTTTACCTTGTGTGTTTTGGGAGTTACTGTGTGTTTCTAGGGTGTTACTGTGTGCTTCTGGGGGTTACTATGTGTTTTTGGGGGTTACTGTGTGTTTTATGGGGGTTACTGTGTGTTTAGGGGGTTACTCTGTGTTTTATGGGGGTTACTGTGTGTTTTGGGAATTACTGCGTGTTTTTGGGGGGTTACTGTGTGTTTTTGAGGGTTACTGTGTGTTTCTGGGGGTTACTATGTGTTTTTGGGGGTTTACTGTTTGTGGTTGGGAGTTACTGTGTGTGTTTGGGGGGTTACTGTGTGTTTTTGGGCGTTACTGTGTGTTTTTGGGGGGTTACTGTGTGTTTCTGGGGGGTACTGTGTGTTTTGGGATTTACTGTGTGTTTTGGGGGGTTAGTGTGTGTGTTTGGGGTGTTACTGTGTGGTTTTGGGGGTTTACTGTGTGTTTTTGGGGGTTACTGTGTGGTTTGGGGGTTAGTGTGTGTTTTTGGGCGATTACTGTGTGTTTTTGGGGGTTACTGTGGGTTTTTGGGGTTATTGTGTGATTTGGGGGTTACTGTGTGTTTTTGGGAGTTACTGTGTGTTTTGGGAGTTACTGTCTGTTTTTGGGGGTTACTGTGTGTTTTTAGGGTTATTGTGTGTTTTGGGGGTTACTGTGTGTTTTGGGAGTTACTGTGTGTTTTTGGGAGTTACTGTGTGTTTTTGGGGGGTTACTGCGTGTTTTTGGGGGTTACTGTGCATTACTGGGGGTAACTGTGTGTTTTTGGGGGTTACTGTGTGTTTTGGGAGTTACTGTGTGTTTTTGGGGGTTACTGCATGTTTTTGGGGGTTACTGCATGTTTTTAGGGTTATTGTGTGTTTTGGGGGTTACTGTGTGTTTTGGGAGTTACTGTGTGTTTTTGGGGGTTACTGTGTGTTTTGGGAGTTACTGTGTGTTTTTGGGAGTTACTGTGTGTTTTTGGGGGTTACTGCATGTTTTTGGGGGTTACTGCATGTTTTTAGGGTTATTGTGTGTTTGGGGGGTTACTGTGTGTTTTTGGGCGTTACTGTGTGTTTTTGGGGGGTTACTGTGTGTTTCTGGGGGGTACTGTGTGTTTTGGGATTTACTGTGTGTTTTGGGGGGTTAGTGTGTGTGTTTGGGGTGTTACTGTGTGGTTCTGGGGGTTTACTGTGTGTTTTTGGGGGTTACTGTGTGGTTTGGGGGTTAGTGTGTGTTTTTGGGCGATTACTGTGTGTTTTTGGGGGTTACTGTGGGTTTTTGGGGTTATTGTGTGATTTGGGGGTTACTGTGTGTTTTTGGGGGTTACTGTGTGTTTTGGGAGTTACTGTGTGTTTTGGGGGGTTACTGTGTGTTTTTAGGGTTATTGTGTGTTTTGGGGGTTACTGTGTGTTTTGGGAGTTACTGTGTGTTTTTGGGAGTTACTGTGTGTTTTTGGGGGGTTACTGCGTGTTTTTGGGGGTTACTGTGCATTACTGGGGGTAACTGTGTGTTTTTGGGGGTTACTGTGTGTTTTGGGAGTTACTGTGTGTTTTGGGGGGTTACTGCGTGTTTTGGGGGGTTACTGCATGTTTTTAGGGTTATTGTGTGTTTTGGGGGTTACTGTGTGTTTTGGGAGTTACTGTGTGTTTTTGGGAGTTACTGTGTGTTTTTGGGGGGTTACTGCGTGTTTTTGGGGGTTACTGTGCATTACTGGGGGTAACTGTGTGTTTTCTGGGGGTTACTGTGTGATTTGGGAGTTACTGTGTGTTTTCTGGGGGTTCCTGTGTGTTTTTTGGGTTCATTGTGTGTTTTGGTTGTTACTGTGTGTTTTGGGGGGTTACTGTGTGTTTTGGGGGGTTACTGCATGTTCCTGGGGGTTGTTGTGCATTTGTGGGTGTAACTGTGTGTTTTTGGGGGTTTACTGTGTGTCTTTGGGGTTGTTGTGTGTTGTGGGGGTTACTGTGTGTTTTTGGGGTTACTGTGTGTTTTATGGGGGTTACTGTGTATTTTGGGAGTTACTATGTGTTTTATGTGGGTTACTGTGTGTTTTTGTGGGTTAGTGTGTGTTTTATGGGGGTTAATGTGTGTTTTTGGGTGTTACTGTGTGTTTTATGGGGGTTACTGTGTGTCTTTCGGGGTTAGTGTGTGTTTTTGGGAGTTACTGTGTGTTTTTGAGGGTTACTGTGTGTTTGGGGTGTTACTGTGTGTTTTTGGGAGTTACTGTGTGTTTTGGGGGTTACTGTGTGCTGTGGGATTTACTGTGTGTTTTGGGGGTTACTGAGTGGTTTTAGGGTTACTATGTAGATTTCGGGGATACTGCATGTTTGTGGGGTTTACTGTGTGTTCCTGGGGGGGTTACTGTGTGTTTTATGGGGTTATTGTGTGTTTTTGAGGGTTACTGTGTGAATCTGGGGGTTACTGTGTGTTTTGGGGGGTTATTGTGTGTTTTAGTTTATTTTTATTTAGAGATACAGCACTGAAACAGGCCCTTCGGCCCACCGAGTCTGTGCCGACCATTAACCACCCATTTATACTAATCCTCCAGTAATCCCATATTCCTACCACATCCTCACCTGTCTCTATATTTCCCTACTACCTACCTATACTAGGGGCAATTTATAATGGCCAATTTACCTATCAACCTGCAAGTCTTTGGCATGGGGGAGGAAACTGGAGCACCCGGAGAAAACCCACGCAGACACAGGGAGAACTTGCAAACTCCACACAGGCAGTACCCAGAATTGAACCTGGGTCGCTGGAGCTGTGAGGCTGCGGTGCTAACGACTATGTTTTGTGGGGTTACTGTGTGTGTTTGGTGTAATTGTGTGTTTTGGGGGTTACTGTGTGTTTTGGGAGCTACTGTGTGTTTTTGGGGTTACTGTGTGTTTTGGGAGTTACTGTGTGTTTTTGGGGTTACTGTGTGTTTTGGGAGCTACTGTGTGTTTTTGGGGTTACTGTGTGTTTTGGGAGTTACTGTGTGTTTTGGAGGTTACTATGTGTTTTGGGAGTTACTGTGTGTTTTGGGGGGTTACTGTGTGTTTTGGGAGTTACTGTGTGTTTGTGGGGGTTACTGTGTGTTTTCTGTGGTTTACTGTGTGTTTTTGGGGTTATTGTGTGTTTTGGGAGGATACTGTGTGTTTGGGTGGTTACTGTGTTTTTTGGGAGTTACTGTGTGTTTTTGGGGGTTACTGTGTCTTTTATGGGGGTTATTGTGCGCTTTGGGTGTTACTGTGTGTTTCTGGGGGGTTACTGGTGTTTTGGGGGGTTACTGTGTGTTTTATGGGGGTTACTGTGTGTTTTGGGGGTTACTCTGTGTTTTATGGGGGTTACTGTGTGTTTTGGGAATTACTGCGTGTTTTTGGGGGGTTACTGTGTGTTTTTGAGGGTTACTGTGTGTTTCTGGGGGTTACTATGTGTTTTTGGGGGTTTACTGTTTGTTGTTGGGAGTTACTGTGTGTGTTTGGGGGGTTACTGTGTGTTTTTGGGCGTTACTGTGTGTGTTTGGGGGGTTACTGTGTGTTTCTGGGGGGTATTGTGTGTTTTGGGAGTTACTGTGTGTTTTGGGGGGTTAGTGTGTGTGTTTGGGGTGTTCCTGTGTGTTTTTGGGTTTACTGTGTGTTTTTGGGGGTCACTGTGTGTTTTTGGGGTTATTGTGTGATTTGGGGGTTACTGTGTGTTTTTGGGGGTTACTGTGTGTTTTGGGAGTTACTGTCTGTTTTTGGGGGTCACTGTGTGTTTTTAGGGTTATTGTGTGTTTTGGGGGTTACTGTGTGTTTTGGGAGTTACTGTGTGTTTTTGGGAGTTACTGTGTGTTTTTGGGGGGTTACTGCGTGTTTTTGGGGGTTACTGTGCATTACTGGGTGTAACTGTGTGTTTTTGGGGGTTACTGTGTGTTTTGGGAGTTACTGTGTGTTTTGGGGTTACTGCGTGTTTTTGGGGGTTACTGCATGTTTTTGGGGAGTGACTGTGTGATTTTGGGGGGTTACTGCGTGTTTTTGGTGGTTACTGTGCATTTCTGGGTGTAACTGTGTGTTTTTGGGGGTTACTGTGTGTTTTGGGAGTTACTATGTGTTTTTGGGGGTTACTGCGTGTTTTTGGGGGTTACTGCGTGTTTTTGGGGATTATTGTGTGTTTTGGGCGTTACTGTGTGATTTGGGAGTTACTGTGTGTTTTGGGGAGTGACTGTGTGATTTTGGGGGGTTACTGTGTGTTTTTGGGTTTACTGTGTGTTTTGGGAGTTACTGTGTGTTTTGGAGGTTACTGTGTGTTTTGGGAGCTACTGTGTGTTTTGGGGGGTTACTGTGTGTTTTGGGAGTTACTGTGTGTTTTTGGGGGTTACTGTGTGTTTTCTGTGGTTTGCTGTGTGTTTTTTGGGGTTATTGTGTGTTTTGGGAGTTACATTGTGTTTTTGAGGGGATACTGTGTGTTTGGGGGGTTACTGTGTTTTTTGGGAGTTACTGTGTGTTTTTGGGGGTTACTGTGTGTTTTATGGGGGTTATTGTGTGTTTTGGGAGTTACTGTGTGTTTCTGGGGGTTACTGGGTGTTTTTGGGGGTTACTATGTGTTCGTGGGAGTTACTGTGTGTTTCTGGGGGGCTACTGTGTGTTTTTAGGGGTTACTGTGTTTTTCTGGGGGTTACTGTGTGCTTCTGGGGGTTACTGTATATTTTTGGGGGTTACTGTGTGTTTTATGGGGGTTACTGTGTGTTTAGGGGGGTTACTCTGTGTTTTATGGGGGTTACTGTGTGTTTTGGGAATTACTGCGTGTTTTTGGGGGGTTACTGTGTGTTTTTGAGGGTTACTGTGTGTTTCTGGGGGTTACTATGTGTTTTTGGGGGTTTAGTGTTTGTTGTTGGGAGTTACTGTGTGTGTTTGGTGGGTTACTGTGTGTTTTTTGGGCGTTACTGTGTGTTTTTGGGGGGTTACTGTGTGTTGCTGGGGGGTACTCTGTGTTTTGGGAGTTACTGTGTGTTTTGGGGGGTTAGTGTGTGTGTTTGGGTGTTACTGTGTGTTTTTGGGGGGGTTACTGTGTGTCTTGGGGGTTACTGTGAGGTTTGGGGGTTACTGTGTGTTTTTGGGTGATTACTGTGTGTTTTTGGGGGTTACTGTGTGTTTTTGGGGGGTTACTGTGTGTTTTGGGAGTTACTGTGTGTTTTTGGGGGTTACTGTGTGTTTTATGGGGGTTATTGTGTGTTTTGGGAGTTACTGTGTGTTTCTGGGGGTTACTGGGTGTTTTTGGGGGTTACTATGTGTTCTTGGGAGTTACTGTGTGTTTCTGGGGGGCTACTGTGTGTTTTTAGGGGTTACTGTGTGTTTCTGGGGGGTACTGTGTGCTTCTGGGGGTTACTGTATATTTTTGGGGGTTACTGTGTGTTTTATGGGGGTTACTGTGTGTTTTAGGGGGTTACTCTGTGTTTTATGGGGGTTACTGTGTGTTTTGGGAATTACTGCGTGTTTTTGGGGGGTTACTGTGTGTTTTTGAGGGTTACTGTGTGTTTCTGGGGGTTACTATGTGTTTTTGGGGGTTTAGTGTTTGTTGTTGGGAGTTACTGTGTGTGTTTGGTGGGTTACTGTGTGTTTTTGGGCGTTACTGTGTGTTTTTGGGGGGTTACTGTGTGTTGCTGGGGGGTACTGTGTGTTTTGGGAGTTACTGTGTGTTTTGGGGGGTTAGTGTGTGTGTTTGGGGTGTTACTGTGTGTCTTGGGGGTTACTGTGAGGTTTGGGGGTTACTGTGTGTTTTTGGGTGATTACTGTGTGTTTTTGGGGGTTACTGTGTGTTTTTGGGGGTTACTGTGTGTCTTGGGGGTTACTGTGAGGTTTGGGGGTTTACTGTGTGTTTTTGGGTGATTACTGTGTGTTTTTGGGGGTTACTGTGTGTTTTTGGGGGTTACTGTGTGTTTTGGGAGTTACTGTGTGTTTTTGGGGGTTACTGTGTGTATTTGGGGGTTACTGTGTGTTTTTAGGGTTATTGTGTGTTTTGGGAGTTACTGTGTGTATTTGGGGGTTACTGTTTGTTTTTAGGGTTATTGTGTGTTTTTGGGGGTTACTGTGTGTTTTGGGAGTTACTGTGTGTTTTTGGGAGTTACTGTGTTTTTTTAGGGGGTTACTGCGTGTTTTTGGGGGTTACTGTGCATTACTGGGTGTAACTGTGTGTTTTTGGGGGTTACTGTGTGTTTTGGGAGTTACTGTGTGTTTTTGGGGGTTACTGCGTGTTTTTGGGGGTTACTGCGTGTTTTTGGGGTTATTGTGTGTTTTGGGTGTTACTGTGTGATTTGGGAGTTACTGTGTGTTTTGGGGAGTGACTGTGTGATTTTGGGGGGTTACTGCGTGTTTTTGGTGGTTACAGTGCATTTCTGGGGGTAACTGTGTGTTTTCTGGGGGTTCCTGTGTGTTTTTTGGGTTTATTGTGTGTTTTGGTTGTTTCTGTGTGTTTTGGGGGGTTACTGTATGTTTTGGGGGGTTACTGCATGTTCCTGGGGGTTGTTGTGCATTTGTGGGTGTAACTGTGTGTTTTCTGGGGTTTCCTGTGTGTTTTTGGGGTTATTGTGTGTTTCGGGGGTTACTGTGTGTTTTTGGGGGTTACTGTGTGTTTTATGGGGGTTACTGTGTGTTTAGGGAGATACTGTGTGTTTTTGGGGGGTTACTGTGTGTTGCTGGGGGGTACTGTGTGTTTTGGGTGTTACTGTGTGTTTTTGGGGGTTACTGTGTGTTTTGGGGGTTACTGTGTGGATTGGGGGTTACTGTGTGTTTTTGGGCGATTACTGTGTGTTTTTGGGGGTTACTGTGTGTTTTGGGGGGTTACTGTGTGTTTTGGGAGTTACTGTGTGTTTTTGGGGGTTACTGTGTGTTTTTGGGGGTTACTGTGTGTTTTTAGGGTTATTGTGTGTTTTGGGGAGTTACTGTGTGTTTTTGGGGGTTACTGTGTGTTTTTAGGGTTTTTGTCTGTTTTGGGGGTTACTGTGTGTTTTGGGAGTTACTGTGTGTTTTTGGGAGTTACTGTGTGTTTTTGGGGGTTACTGCGTGTTTTTGGGGGTTACTGTGCATTACTGGGTGTAACTGTGTGTTTTTGGGGGTTACTGTGTGTTTTGGGAGTTACTGTGTGTTTTTGGGGGTTACTGCGTGTTTTTGGGGGTTACTGTGTGTTTTTGGGGTTATTGTGTGTTTTTGGTGTTACTGTGTGATTTGGGAGTTACTGTGTGTTTTGGGGAGTGACTGTGTGATTCTGGGGGGTTACTGCGTGTTTTTGGTGGTTACAGTGCATTTCTGGGGGTAACTGTGTGTTTTCTGGGGGTTCCTGTGTGTTTTTTGGGTTTATTGTGTGTTTTGGTTGTTACTGTGTGTTTTGGCGGGTTACTGCATGTTCCTGGGGGTTGTTGTGCATTTGTGGGTGTAACTGTGTGTTTTCTGGGGTTTCCTGTGTGTTTTTGGGGTTATTGTGTGTTTTGGGGGTTACTGTGTGTTTTTGGGGGTTGCTGCGTGTTTTTGGGGGTTACTGCGTGTTTTGGGGTTATTGTGTGTTTTG
Source organism: Heterodontus francisci (assembly GCF_036365525.1). Classification (NCBI taxonomy): domain Eukaryota; kingdom Metazoa; phylum Chordata; class Chondrichthyes; order Heterodontiformes; family Heterodontidae; genus Heterodontus; species Heterodontus francisci. Next base: position 126,105,901 of record NC_090378.1, on the reverse strand, counting down.
GGTGTTACTGTGTGATTTGGGAGTTACTGTGTGTTTTTGGGGAGTGACTGTGTGATTTTGGGGGGTTACTGCGTGTTTTTGGTGGTTACAGTGCATTTCTGGGGGTAACTGTGTGTTTTCTGGGGGTTCCTGTGTGTTTTTTGGGTTTATTGTGTGTTTTGGTTGTTACTGTGTGTTTTGGGGGGTTACTGTGTGTTTTGGGGGGTTACTGCATGTTCCTGGGGGTTGTTGTGCATTTGTGGGTGTAACTGTGTGTTTTCTGGGGTTTCCTGTGTGTTTTTGGGGTTATTGTGTGTTTTGGGGGTTACTGCGTGTTTTGGGGGTTACTGTGTGTTTTATGGGGGTTACTGTGTGTTTAGGGAGATACTGTGTGTTTTTGGGGGTTACTGTGTGTTTTGGGGGTTACTGTGTGGATTGGGGGTTACTGTGTGTTTTTGGGCGATTACTGTGTGTTTTTGGGGGTTACTGTGTGTTTTTGGGGGTTACTGTGTGTTTTGGGAGTTACTGTGTGTTTTTGGGGGTTACTGTGTGTTTTTGGGGGTTACTGTGTGTTTTAGGGTTATTGTGTGTTTTGGGAGTTACTGTGTGTTTTTGGGGGTTACTGTGTGTTTTTAGGGTTATTGTGTGTTTTGGGGGTTACTGTGTGTTTTGGGAGTTACTGTGTGTTTTTGGGGGTTACTGCGTGTTTTTAGGGGGTTACTGTGTGTTTTTGGGGTTATTGTGTGTTTTTGGTGTTACTGTGTGATTTGGGAGTTACTGTGTGTTTTGGGGAGTGACTGTGTGATTTTGGGGGGTTACTGCATGTTTTTGGTGGTTACAGTGCATTTCTGGGGGTAACTGTGTGTTTTCTGGGGGTTCCTGTGTGTTTTTTGGGTTTATTGTGTGTTTTGGTTGTTACTGTGTGTTTTGGCGGGTTACTGCATGTTCCTGGGGGTTGTTGTGCATTTGTGGGTGTAACTGTGTGTTTTCTGGGGTTTCCTGTGTGTTTTTGGGGTTATTGTGTGTTTTGGGGGTTACTGTGTGTTTTTGGGGGTTACTGTGTGTTTTATGGGGGTTACTGTGTGTTTTGGGAGATACTGTGTGTTTTTGGGGGTTACTGTGTGCTTTGGGAGTTACTGTGTGTTTTTGGGAGTTACTGTGTGTTTTTAGGGGGTTACTGCGTGTTTTTGGGGGTTACTGTGCATTACTGGGTGTAACTGTGTGTTTTTGGGGGTTACTGTGTGTTTTGGGAGTTACTGTGTGTTTTTGGGGGTTACTGCGTGTTTTTGGGGGTTACTGCGAGTTTTTGGGGTTATTGTGTGTTTTGGGTGTTACTGTGTGATTTGGGAGTTACTGTGTGTTTTGGGGAGTGACTGTGTGATTCTGGGGGGTTACTGCGTGTTTTTGGTGGTTACTGTACATATCTAGGGGTAACTGTGTGTTTTCTGGGGGTTCCTGTGTGTTATTTGGGTTTATTGTGTGTTTTGGTTGTTACTGTGTGTTTTGGGGGGTTACTGTGTGTTTTGGGGGTTACTGCATGTTCCTGGGGGTTGCTGTGCATTTGTGGGTGTAACTGTGTGTTTTCTGGGGTTTACTGTGTGTTTTTGGGGTTATTGTGTGTTTTGGGGGTTACTGTGTGTTTTTGGGGGTTACTGTGTGTTTTATGGGGGTTACTGTGTATTTTGGGAGTTACTATGTGTTTTTGGGGGGTTACTGTGTGTTTTTGGGGGTGGACTGTGTGTTCTATGGGGGTTACTTTGTGTTTTGGGAGTTACTGTGTGTTTTTGGGGGGTTACTGTGTGTTTTTGGGGTGACTGTGTGTTTATTTGGGGTTATTGTATGTTTTGGGGTTTACTGTGTGTTTTGGGGGGTTACGTTCTGTTTTCTGGTTGTTCCTGTGTGTTTAGGGGGTTACTGTGTGTTTTTGGCGGTTACTGTGCATTTCTGGGGTTTACTGTGTGTTTTCTGGGGGTTACTGTGTGTTTTATGGGGGTTACTGCGTGTTTTTGGGGGTTACTGTGTGTTTTATGGGGGTTACTGTGTGTTTTGGGGGTTACTCTGTGTTTTATGGGGGTTATTGTGTGTTTTGGGAATTACTGTGAGTTTTTGGGGTTTACTGTGTGTTTTTGAGGGTTACTGTGTGTTTCTGGGGGTTACTATGTGTTTTGGGGGGTTTACTGTTTGTTGTTGGGAGTTACTGTGTGTGTTTGGGGGGTTACTGTGTGTTTTTGGGCGTTACTGTGTGTTTTTGGGGGGTTACTGTGTGTTTCTGGGGGGTACTGTGTGTTTTGGAAGTTACTGTGTGTTTTGGGGGGTTATTGTGTGTGTTTGGGGTGTTACTGTGTGTTTTTGGGGGGTTACTGTGTGTTTTTGGGGGTTACTGTGTGGTTTGGGGGTTACTGTGTGTTTTTGGGCGATTACTGTGTGTTTTTGGTGGTTACTGTGTGTTTTTGGGGTTATTGTGTGATTTGGGGGTTACTGTGTGTTTTGGGGGGTTACTGTGTGTTTTGGGAGTTACTGTGTGTTTTTGGGGGTTACTGTGTGTTTTTAGGGTTATTGTGTGTTTGGGGGTTACTGTGTGTTTTGGGAGTTACTGTGTGTTTTTGGGAGTTACTGTGTGTTTTTGGGGGGTTACTGCGTGATTTTGGGGGTTACTGTGCATTACTGGGGGTAACTGTGTGTTTTGGGGTTTACTGTGTGTTTTGGAAGTTACTGTGTGATTTTGGGGGTTACTGCGTGTTTTTGGGGGTTACTGAGTGTTTTGGGGGTTAATGTGTGTTTTGGGTGTTACTGTGTGATTTGGGAGTTACTGTGTGTTTTGGGAGTTACTGTGTGTTTTCGGGGGGTTACTGTGTGTTTTTTGTGTTTTACTGTGTTTTTTTGGGGGTATTGTATGTTTTGGGGTTTACTGTGTGTTTTAGGGGGTTATGTTCTGTTTTCTGGTTGTTCCTGTGTGTTTAGGGGGTTACTGTGTGTTTTTGGCGGTTACTGTGCATTTCTGGGGTTAACTGTGTGTTTTCTGGGGGTTACTGTGTGTTTTTGGGGGGTTACTGCGTGTTTTTGAGGGTTACTGTGTTGTTTTATGGGGGTTAAGTGTTTAGGGGGTTACTCTGTGTTTTATGGGCGTTAGTGTGTGTTTTGGGAATTACTGTGTGTTTTTGGGGGGTTACTGTGTATTTTTGAGGGTTACTGTGTGTTTCTGGGGGTTGCTATGTGTTTTTGGGGGTTTACTGTTTGTTGTTGGGAGTTACTGTGTGTGTTTGGGGGGTTACTGTGTGTTTTTGGGCGTTACTGTGTTTTCTTGGGGGTTACTGTGTGTTTCTGGGGAGTACTGTGTGTTTTGGGAGTTACTGTGTGTTTTGGGGGTTTAGTGTGTGTTTTGGGGTGTTACTGTGTGTTTTTGGGGGTTACTGTGTGTTTTTGGGGGTTACAGTGTGGTTTGGGGGTTACTGTGTGTTTTTGGGCGATTACTGTGTGTTTTTGGGGGTTACTGTGTGTTTTTGGGGTTTATGTGTGATTTGGGGGTTACTGTGTGTTTTTGGGGGTTACTGTGTGTTTTGGGAGTTACTGTGTGTTTTTAGGGGTTACTGTGTGTTTTTAGGGTTATTGTGTGTTTTGGGAGTTACTGTGTGTTTTTGGGGGGTTACTGCGTGTTTTTGGGGGTTACTGTGCATTACTGGGGGTAACTGTGTGTTTTGGGGGTTACTGTGTGTTTTGGGAGTTACTGTGTGTTTTTGGGGGTTACTGCGTGTTTTGGGGGGTTACTGCGTGTTTTGGGGGTTATTGTGTGTTTTGGGTGTTACTGTGTGATTTGGGAGTTACTGTGTGTTTTGGGGAGTGACTGTGTGATTTTGGGGGGTTACTGCATGTTTTTGGTGGTTACTGTGCATTTCTGGGGGTAACTGTGTGTTTTCTGGGGGTTCCTGTGTGTTTTTTGGATTTATTGTGTGTTTTGGTTGTTACTGTGTGTTTTGGGGGGTTACTGTGTGTTTTGGGGGGTTACTGCATTTTCCTGGGGGTTGTTGTGCATTTGTGGGTGTAACTGTGTGTTTTCTGGGGTTTACTGTGTGTTTTTGGGGTTATTGTGTGTTTTGGGGGTTACTGTGTGTTTTTGGGGTTCACTGTGTGTTTTATCGGGGTTACTGTGTATTTTGGGAGTTACTGTGTGTTTTCGGGGGGTTACTGTGTGTTTTTTGTGTTTTACTGTGTTTTTTTGGGTTATTGTATGTTATGGGGTTTACTGTGTGTTTTGGGGGGTTATGTTCTGTTTTCTGGTTGTTCCTGTGTGTTTAGGGGGTTACTGTGTGTTTTTGGCGGTTACTGTGCATTTCTGGGGTTAACTGTGTGTTTTCTGGGGGTTACGGTGTGTTTTATGGGGGTTACTGTGTGTTTTGGGGGTTACTCTGTGTTTTATGGGGGTTACTGTGTGTTTTGGGAATTACTGTGTGTTTTTGGGGGGTTACTGTGTGTTTTTGAGGGTTACTGTGTGTTTCTGGGGGTTACTATGTGTTATTGGGGGTTTACTGTTTGTTGTTGGGAGTTACTGTGTGTGTTTGGGGGGTTACTGTGTGTTTTGGGAATTACTGTGTGTGTTTGGGGGGTTACTGTGTGTTTTTGGGCATTACTGTGTGTTTTTGGGGGTTGCTGTGTGTTTCTGGGGTGTACTGTGTGTTTTGGGAGTTACTGTGTGTTTTGGGGGGCTGGTGTGTGTTTTTGGGGTGTTACTGTGTGTTTTTGGGGGTTACTGTGTGTTTTTGGGGGTTACTGTGTGGTTTGGGGGTTACTGTGTGTTTTTGGGCGATTACTGTGTTTTTGGGGGTTACTGTGTGTATTTGGGGTTATTGTGTGATTTGGGGGTTACTGTGTGTTTTGGGAGTTACTGTGTGTTTTTGGGGGTTATGTGTGTTTTTAGGGTTATTGTGTGTTTTGGGGGTTACTGTGTGTTTTGGGAGTTACTGTGTGTTTTTGGGAGTTACTCTGTGTTTTTGGGGGGTTACTGTGTGTTTTTGTGGGTTACTGTGCATTACTGGGGGTAACTGTGTGTTTTGGGGGTGACTGTGTGTTTTGGGAGTTACTGTGTGTTTTTGGGGGTTACTGCGTGTTTTTGGGGTTACTGCGTGTTTTGGGGTTATTGTGTGTTTTGGGTGTTACTGTGTGATTTGGGAGTTACTGTGTGTTTTGGGGGGTTACTGTGTGTTTTTGGGGGTTACTGCATTTTCCTGGGGGTTGTTGTGCATTTGTGGGTGTAACTGTGTGTTTTCTGGGGTTTACTGTGTGTTTTGGGGGATATTGTGTGTTTTGGGGGTTACTGTGTGTTTTTGGGGGTTACTGTGTGTATTTGGGGTTACTGTGTGTTTTTGGGGGTTACTGTGTGTTTTGGGAGTTACTGTGTGTTTTTGGGGGTTATGTGTGTTTTTAGGGTTATTGTGTGTTTTGGGGGTTACTGTGTGTTTTGGGAGTTACTGTGTGTTTTTGGGAGTTACTGTGTGTTTTTGGGGGGTTACTGTGTGTTTTTGGGGGTTACTGTGCATTACTGGGGGTAACTGTGTGTTTTGGGGGTGACTGTGTGTTTTGGGAGTTACTGTGTGTTTTTGGGGGTTACTGCGTGTTTTTGGGGGTTACTGCGTGTTTTGGGGTTATTGTGTGTTTTGGGTGTTACTGTGGTGATTTGGGAGTTACTGTGTGTTTTGGGGGGTTACTGTGTGTTTTTGGGGTTACTGCATTTTCCTGGGGGTTGTTGTGCATTTGTGGGTGTAACTGTGTGTTTTCTGGGGTTTACTGTGTGTTTTGGGGGATATTGTGTGTTTTGGGGGTTACTGTGTGTTTTTGGGTTTTACTGTGTGTTTTATGGGGGTTACTGTGTATTTTGGGAGTTTCTTTGTGTTTTTGGGCGGTTACTGTGTGTTTTTGGGGGTGACTGTGTGTTTTATGGGGGTTACTTTGTGTTTTGGGTGTTACTGTGTGTTTTCAGGGGGTTACTGTGTGTTTTTTGTGTTTTACTGTGTTTTTTTGGGGTTATTGTATGTTTTGGGGTTTACTGTGTGTTTTGGGGGGTTACGTTCTGTTTTCTGGTTGTTCCTGTGTGTTTAGGGGGTTACTGTGTGGTTTTGGCGGTTACTGTGCATTTCTGGGGTTAACTGTGTGTTTTCTGGGGGTTACTGTGCTTTTTTGGGGGTTACTGTGTGTTTTTGGGGGTTACTGTGCATTACTGGGTGTAACTGTGTGTTTTTGGGGGTTACTGTGTGTTTTGGGAGTTACTGTGTGTAATTGGGGGTTACTGCGTGTTTTTGGGGGTTACTGCATGTTTTTGGGGTTATTGTGTTTTTTGGGTGTTACTGTGTGATTTGGGAGTTACTGTGTGTTTTGGGGAGTGACTGTGTGATTTTGGGGGGTTACTGCGTGTTTTTGGTGGTTACTGTGCATTTCTGGGTGTAACTGTGTGATTTTGGGGGGTTACTGTGTGTTTTTGGGGTTACTGTGTGTTTTGGGAGTTACTGTGTGTTTTGGAGGTTACTGTGTGTTTTGGGAGCTACTGTGTGTTTTGGGGGGTTACTGTGTGTTTTGGGAGTTACTGTGTGTTTTTGGGGGTTACTGTGTGTTTTCTGTGGTTTACTGTGTGTTTTTGGGGTTATTGTGTGTTTTGGGAGTTACAGTGTGTTTTTGGGGGGATACTGTGTGTTTGGGGGGTTACTGTGTTTTTTGGGAGTTACTGTGTGTTTTTGGGGGTTACTGTGTGTTTTATGGGGGTTATTGTGTGTTTTGGGAGTTACTGTGTGTTTCTGGGGGGTTACTGGGAGTTTTGGGGGGTTACTGTGTGTTTCTGGGGGTTACTATGTGTTTTTGGGGGTTTACTGTTTGTTGTTGGGAGTTACTGTGTGTGTTTGGGGGGTTACTGTGTGTTTTTAGTCGTTACTGTGTGTTTTTGGGGGGTTACTGTGTGTTTCTGGGGGGTACTGTGTGTTTTGGGAGTTACTGTGTGTTTTGGGGGGTTAGTGTGTGTGTTTGGGGTGTTACTGTGTGTTTTCTGGGGGTTACTGTGTGTTTTGGGGGTTGCTGTGTGGTTTGGGGGTCACTGTGTGTTTTTGGGGGTTACTGTGTGTTTTTGGGGTTATTGTGTGATTTGGGGGTTACTGTATGTTTTGGGGGTTACTGTGTGTTTTGGGAATTACTGTGTGTTTTTGGGGGTTACTGCGTGTTTTTAGGGTTATTGTGTGTTTTGGGGGTTACTGTGTGTTTTGGGAGTTACTGTGTGTTTTTGGGAGTTACTGTGTGTTTTTGGGGGTTACTGTGTGTTTTTAGGGTTATTGTGTGTTTTGGGAGTTACTGTGTGTTTTGGGGGGTTACTGTGTGTTTTTAGGGTTACTGTGTGTTTTGGGAGATACTGTGTGTTTTTGGGGGTTACTGTGTGTTTTTGGGGGTTACTGCGTGTTTTTGGGGTTATTGTGTGTTTTGGGTGTTACTGTGTGATTTGGGAGTTACTGTGTGTTTTGGGGAGTGACTGTGTGATTTTGGGGGGTTACTGCGTCTTTTTGGTGGTTACTGTGCATTTCTGGGGGTAACTGTGTGTTTTCTGGGGGTTCCTGTGTGTTTTTTGGGTTTATTGTGTGTTTTGGTTGTTACTGTGTGTTTTGGGGGGTTACTGTGTGTTTTGGGGGGTTACTGCATGTTCCTGGGGATTGTTGTGCATTTGTGGGTGTAACTGTGTGTTTTCTGGGGTTTACTGTGTGTTTTGGGGTTATTGTGTGTTTTGGGGGTTACTGTGTGTTTTTGGGGGTTACTGTGTGTTTTATGGGGGTTACTGTGTGTTTAGGGGATTACTCTGTGTTTTATAGGGGGTTACTGTGTGTTTTGGGAATTACTGCGTGTTTTTGGGGGGTTACTGTGTGTTTTTGAGGGTTACTGTGTGTTTCTGGGGGTTACTATGTGTTTTTGGGGGTTTACTGTTTGTTGTTGGGAGTTACTGTGTGTGTTTGAGGGGTTACTGTGTGTTTTTGGGCGTTACTGTGTGTATTTGGGGTTACTGTGTGTTTTTGGGGGTTACTGTGTGTTTTGGGAGTTACTGTGTGTTTTTGGGGGTTATGTGTGTTTTTAGGGTTATTGTGTGTTTTGGGGGTTACTGTGTGTTTTGGGAGTTACTGTGTGTTTTTGGGAGTTACTGTGTGTTTTTGGGGGGTTACTGTGTGTTTTTGGGGGTTACTGTGCATTACTGGGGGTAACTGTGTGTTTTGGGGGTGACTGTGTGTTTTGGGAGTTACTGTGTGTTTTTGGGGGTTACTGCGTGTTTTTGGGGGTTACTGCGTGTTTTGGGGTTATTGTGTGTTTTGGGTGTTACTGTGTGATTTGGGAGTTACTGTGTGTTTTGGGGGGTTACTGTGTGTTTTTGGGGGTTACTGCATTTTCCTGGGGGTTGTTGTGCATTTGTGGGTGTAACTGTGTGTTTTCTGGGGTTTACTGTGTGTTTTGGGGGATATTGTGTGTTTTGGGGGTTACTGTGTGTTTTTGGGTTTTACTGTGTGTTTTATGGGGGTTACTGTGTATTTTGGGAGTTTCTTTGTGTTTTTGGGCGGTTACTGTGTGTTTTTGGGGGTGACTGTGTGTTTTATGGGGGTTACTTTGTGTTTTGGGTGTTACTGTGTGTTTTCAGGGGTTACTGTGTGTTTTTTGTGTTTTACTGTGTTTTTTTGGGGTTATTGTATGTTTTGGGGTTTACTGTGTGTTTTGGGGGGTTACGTTCTGTTTTCTGGTTGTTCCTGTGTGTTTAGGGGGTTACTGTGTGGTTTTGGCGGTTACTGTGCATTTCTGGGGTTAACTGTGTGTTTTCTGGGGGTTACTGTGCTTTTTTGGGGGGTTACTGTGTGTTTTTGGGGGTTACTGTGCATTACTGGGTGTAACTGTATGTTTTTGGGGGTTACTGTGTGTTTTGGGAGTTACTGTGTGTAATTGGGGGTTACTGCGTGTTTTTGGGGGTTACTGCATGTTTTTGGGGTTATTGTGTTTTTTGGGTGTTACTGTGTGATTTGGGAGTTACTGTGTGTTTTGGGGAGTGACTGTGTGATTTTGGGGGGTTACTGCGTGTTTTTGGTGGTTACTGTGCATTTCTGGGTGTAACTGTGTGATTTTGGGGGGTTACTGTGTGTTTTTGGGGTTACTGTGTGTTTTGGGAGTTACTGTGTGTTTTGGAGGTTACTGTGTGTTTTGGGAGCTACTGTGTGTTTTGGGGGGTTACTGTGTGTTTTGGGAGTTACTGTGTGTTTTTGGGGGTTACTGTGTGTTTTCTGTGGTTTACTGTGTGTTTTTGGGGTTATTGTGTGTTTTGGGAGTTACAGTGTGTTTTTGGGGGATACTGTGTGTTTGGGGGGTTACTGTGTTTTTTGGGAGTTACTGTGTGATTTTGGGGGTTACTGTGTGTTTTATGGGGGTTATTGTGTGTTTTGGGAGTTACTGTGTGTTTTCTGGGGGGTTACTGGGAGTTTTGGGGGGTTACTGTGTGTTTCTGGGGGTTACTATGTGTTTTTGGGGGTTTACTGTTTGTTGTTGGGAGTTACTGTGTGTGTTTGGGGGGTTACTGTGTGTTTTTAGTCGTTACTGTGTGTTTTTGGGGGGTTACTGTGTGTTTCTGGGGGTACTGTGTGTTTTGGGAGTTACTGTGTGTTTTGGGGGGTTAGTGTGTGTGTTTGGGGTTTTACTGTGTGTTTTCTGGGGGTTACTGTGTGTTTTGGGGGTTGCTGTGTGGTTTGGGGGTCACTGTGTGTTTTTGGGGGTTACTGTGTGTTTTTGGGGTTATTGTGTGATTTGGGGGTTACTGTATGTTTTGGGGGTTACTGTGTGTTTTGGGAATTACTGTGTGTTTTTGGGGGTTACTGCGTGTTTTTAGGGTTATTGTGTGTTTTGGGGGTTACTGTGTGTTTTGGGAGTTACTGTGTGTTTTTGGGAGTTACTGTGTGTTTTTGGGGGTTACTGTGTGTTTTTAGGGTTATTGTGTGTTTTGGGAGTTACTGTGTGTTTTGGGGGGTTAA